>NC_053433.1:83718586-83906370 GCF_007990345.1 Gossypium hirsutum | reverse complement strand
GAAGAAGGTGGTGTTTGGTAGTAAGGGGTTTTGAGGGGATAATAGAAATTTAGAGGTGGATAACTTCGAGTCGGGTTGGTTTGGATATGGATTAGGGGCATAACGGCTTTTCATTCCCATCATGTGGGCTTCTGGTTCTTTCTTCTCAATGGGTACTGTTCTTTTGAACCTTCTGAACCTTCTATTCTACCGCTCTTGACGGCTTCTCTATAAGCTCACCGGATATTACAATATCCGTGAAGTCTTCGTGCACTTCCCACTAGTTTGTCATAAACGGCGTCTTTAAGATGTTGATAAAAGGACGGTTATCTCCATTTTCGTTAGTGGGGTTCCACTTGGGCTGAGACGTCCCTCCATCTCTGCGCGTACTGTCTAAAGTTTCTAACGGCTTTTCTCCATCATTTGTAAGTCATCCGATCAGGCACCATATCTGATACATGCTTGTACTGCTCACAGAATGCCGACGCCAAGTCTTTCCAAGATCGGATCCTTTCCTTACTGAGCTGGTTGTACCACCGAAGAGCTGATCTACTAGACTATCTTGAAAACAATGTACAAGTAGCTTATCTTCGTTCACGTAACCGTCATTTTTCGGCAAAACATGACAAGATGTGCTTTTGGACATCTTGTCCATCGTACTTTTCGAAATCAGGCACCTTGAACTTCGGAGGCAGGATTAGGTCATGTACCAAACTGAGTTCTTAGCACCTAGTACTGAGAAGGCTTCAGTGCCTTCTATGCCTTGAGTCTTTCTTCCAAACTCCTATACTTCTCTTGAGCCTCGTGATCATCTATTTTCAACTTGGCTATTTTGACTGGATCATCTAAATCTGGAACTACAGGATTGGCAGGGGTTACTCCGGGATTTGATATAAATGTTCCTTGTCCTAGATGAGCAAATGGCATAGGTCGTTGTTCCAAGCCTGTGGATTCCCCTTAAGTATACCCTCTTTGTGCTACATGGGCATGTGGTGGAGTGAATCCTGGGGGATAGAGTGGATTCTGGTCATGATTAATTCTTGATTGAGGTTCCATACTGTTGGGGTTCTGCATGGGTCATTTTCCTTTGACCAAAACTGACATCATTCTAGCCATTTGATCCTTTTGTTCAAGTGATTCCTCTCGAGATCTTACTATCAAATCCCTCGTTTCTTGCTGTGACTTAGCCAGTTGCTCTTGTAATTCCATTTGAATTCTTTCTATCCTCTCAATCCTTTCGTTGAATTCGGCCTCCATTACTCTAGCTTGTCGGCACGTTCTATACGAATGACGTGGTTCCAGTCTTGTGGTATTACAACTGCAAATTGTATGTTTTAACCTTAGCGAATAATTTTGGGACATGCACATGCAATGAATGAATGCAAAAAGAGGCGTTGATTCCAATTCAATTTCATTAGAAGAACTTTACTAGAAGAAAAATTTCTTTACATAGAACGGATGATTACATATACGACTTCGCCCTAATGCCCAAAGTCTTAACTTTCATAAGAAGCCAAGCTAAGCTTCAGCCTTGGTTTGATTCTGACTCATACTTCAAACTCAATATATCAGCCTGAACTGCCAAGGTTTGCAAACGATCAGCTACCTCCCGAACCTGAGCTATAGCTTCGCCCATGACATAGTCTCTATCTCTAATCTGATTTTGAGAGTGGTGAAGCTGTTCTCTGTAATGGTTGTTGTTTGTTCCACTCGACTTTTGCTATCTCGCAGTGCGGTCTTGAGTTCTTCTATTTTCCCTTTCAACTCTTCGATCCTGCTCAGACTAGCCTTCAGTTTAATTATCGAATTATGGCTACGATGTTGCTAAAGTAATCTTTCCAATTCAGCCACCCGAGCTTGTAACTTCTCCTTTTCGTTTTGGGTTTCTAACACACTCTTCTTCAGAGTTTCCTCTCGTACTCGGGCATCTTGAAACCTTTTCTCCTAATGGTCGGCGCTAGTCTTTTCCTCTTTAATCTCTTGACGCCATTGCTCTGACGTTTTACCTAATCCGGTAGTTTTTATCTTTATACGAAGCTTCTTGTAATTGGTTTTCAGACTATCTAAATCTTCCTCGGCCTTGTTCTTTCCTTTCCTTAACTTCTTGGCCTCTAGCTTGTGGATATTGACGTCTAACCCCAACTTCATTTTATCTTCTTCTAGCTGCTCTATCTTCTTCCTCAACTCTGAGTTTCTTTTCTCAAAATCTTGCTTAATGATCTCTAACTCGGATGGGATGACCCGTAAATGCTCCTCTATCGGTTGTGTGTTCCTTTGATTCTGCCTAGGGATGTTGTCGTTGACTCTCCTACCCCACCACCATTCATACTCAGGGGTCGTCATCGGGCCTGCGGTGAATCCTTTCATTCTTTGAGTTTGGTTCCATGCATCTAATATCTCGCGAACCCTCTTCTTATAATTGTTGTCTTTATAGGGAAACTCACATTGGGCCAACCCTTGTGTCACTGGTATAAATTGTCCTAATCGATACTGCCTTAACACCATCAGTGGAGCGTATCCAATGGCTCCCCATATTCCAGCCAGAGGGACCCGGTCAAAATCATCGCACCTATATAAGATCTCGTCAGGAATCAACCACGGAGCCCTCCATTCAATGTCTTCGGCCCGTAAATTTTGGAGAATAGTTATCCACCTCTCTTCGGAGATATCGTTCCACCTCGATGTGGCCACTAATTCTCTTAATGGGGAATAATCCTTAGAGAATACCCGATAGGAGACCTTCTCCACCTTCCAAAAATGACTGTGGAACCAAGCCAAAAGAAGCTGTGCGCAACCAATAAATCTTCCCTCGCCTGCTCTCCGGTATGTATTCAAGGATCGGAAAGTTTTTGCTAGGATTGCCGGGACGGGTGTGGTACCTTTATCAAGTCGATCGAATAAATCTAAGGCGGCTTCATCTATGTGTCCAAGTGCTTTAGGAAAGACACTCAAACCGTAGATGCTTAAGGCAAAAACATCAACCTTTTTCTTTGAATCCGGGTGTGCAAGGATCAAGTCCCTCAAATTCCTCCAAGGAATACATTTACTATCCCCTTTTTGCTTGATGCGGGCCGTAATCAATTGCTCGCTCATCCCTGTGATATTCATCAATTTCTTCAAAAAGGGAGGGACGTTGACAGGTCTTGAATAAGCCCTATCAGCCTGAATCTTCGAGCAATTAAGTAACACCATGTATTCCTCCATCGTAGGTACTAAATCAACTCCTCCGAAAGTGAAGCAACTGTAAGCAGGGTTCCAAAATTGCGCGAGGGCCTGGAACAAGTACTTGTCCACTTTTACATCGAGCAAATAGGGTAGGTCACCGTAGTTACAGTAAAAGAGTTGTTTGACTTCGCCATTCCAACTATTCCATATATCCCTTAACTCTTGCAGGTCGTTCTGAGTCACATTGATGCGATTGAAATCTCATAACTCTGATTCATATCCCTCAGTCAAACTATCTCCTTTCTCCTGTTGCGTTCTCTCAGACCACACTCAGACGGCCGCATTATCCTCCACTCTATCAAGAAATCCTTTTTCCATGCTAAACTCTTCTAATTAGTAACCGAACGTAAATCAACACCCTTTTATGATGAAATGTCATCTGAAAATAATCAAAATACAACAATTCAGTATTATATACAAAGAATAAAATTCAAAGCAAATAAGGAGTAAATAAGCACCTAATCAGGTAACCACTAGGATTCAGTGTGGTTCTACCTAGGGTAGGCTCCTATGGCTCATTACATGTAATTTGGTTCTAAAGTAAAGGTACCTGAACCAGCTGATTCCTCGATCCTCACCCATTATAGGTTCATACAGACCGAGTTCGATTCAGGGGAATACATTTCCCTATGGCTATACGGAGGTGAAAACCTCACGAAGACGCAGGTACGGATGTATCCCGAAAGCGATCCACTATCCTATACGGAGGTGAAGACCTCACGAAGGAGTAGTTTTTCACTTCCACTTAAGAGGGTGAAATTGACCAATAATGCGATGCGATATGCAAAGATCCCTCAAAGAATTAAACCATTTAAAGCAAGCATATTATGAAGAGAGTCGCGAAAATAAAAGACAACATGCAATGCAGTAAATTTAAAACTGATTTTCAATTTTTGACAAAAGACAAAAAATAATCAATTTAAAGCTCGACTCTCGAGTTCCCCAGTGGAGTTGTCAAGCTGTCGAAACCATTCTTTTGAAAACGGGGATCGACTTTGTTTGAAAGTGAAAATTAAAATGGGAGTCGCCACCGATCTTTTATTAGGTGTGATCGGATCACCTTTGTTTTAATAAATCAATTTTAGTTTACTAAAACAGGGCCTTTGGTCTACAAAACTTGAGAGAATAAGTTCGGAAGTCAGTTACGTGCGAGGAAGGATTAACACCCTCGACACGCCCAAAAATTGGTACCGAATTGATTAGTTAGTGTCTTAATATCGAAAATTAAAAATCGGGAAGGGACTTGAAATATGATCTTTTCTATTAATACTGATTTTAAAATTCTTGAATTAGCTTAAATCGATTTGTTTAAAGATTTCCTTATCTCGAGATATCGGAGTATCACATCCCGTAAGTTAGGACACAATACCATGAATTCCTGAGCACAAGGTCGTCTTTTAATTTATATTGGAAATCCGTGTATTTCAAAACTCAAAAGGATATTTAGCTATTTAGAACCAACGAGAGAACCGAAACCCCGTAAGTTAGGGCACAATTCTTCGACGTTCCAGAATGCGAAACATTGCCTTATTTATTGAAATTAGTAAAAACATGAATAAAAATCTTTAAAGTAATGAACAACAGAATGATATAAAATGGGCGGGAGACAAAAAATAAACGAGTTGGAAATAAATTGAAACAAATAATAAATATGACAAAAATATTAAAACAATAACAATGCATGCGATATATTAAACGTAATAATAGCATCCAACGTGAAATAAAAACAATGAATATATACATAATAAAGATATTGAGAGCATGTACATAATATATATATATAATAGTGTTAGAAATATACTATATATAGTGTTTGAAGTATATACATAAGATAGTAAAAATATATAACTAGTAATGTTAAAATATGTATAATATATACATATATATATAAAATAAATATTGAAAAATGTATGTACATGACGTATATGAAAAATATATACATAATAATATTAAAATAAAATAATAAATGATGACAGTGAAAATAATAGGTATAGTAATAAATATAATGATATATGAAAATAATACTATGTATAAAAGTATATATATACTCGTATAATAAAATGTATATACTAGTATTAACAATATAATAGAGATAAAAATAGGTATAATAATAATACATACATAATATGGTATTAAAAGTATTTACATAGCATTTACATATTAGAAACAATAATGTTAAAAGTACCTATTAATAATATTATATAATAATAATAATAATAATAATAGTAAAAATACAAAAGAAAGTATGACGTAATAATGAGGTAAGGAAAATAAAATATAATGTATTAGATATATAAATATAATAGTAAATATAATAATGTTAAAAACTACCATACATAAAGAGTATATATAAACATATATAATAAAAATATACACTAATCTTTATAAATAATAATAGTAAATGTAATAATAATAATAATAATATTAAGTATAGTATAAATAATATGTACATAACAGTGATAATAATAAGTAACAATAATAATAATAATAATATAGAAATTCAAAAAAGTAAACATAATATAATGATATTAAAATAAAATATACACTAATATTTATAAAAAATAATAGTAAATATAATAATAATAATAATAATGATAATAATAATAATAATAATAATATTAAGTATAGTATAAATAATATGTACATAACAGTAATAATAATAAGTAACAATAATAATAATAATAATAATAATAATATAGAAATTCAAAAAACTAAACATAATATAATAATATTAAAATAAAATAATTTAAAAATACTATGTAGATATAAATACATATACGTATGTAAATAAAATATACACTAATATAATAATAACGATAATTGAATAATATTTAAAATGAAATAAAATAACAAAGATAATACGAAAATAAACTAAAATCTAAAAAAGGACTAAATTTTGAACAAAAACAAAGTTTTGGGGTAATTTTAAAGAGAAATAAAGAAAAAGGATCAAAATGCTACACGCGCATAACCTGGATGGACTAAAATAGCAAATATTCCTTCCCATCAAAACACAATATATCAGTGGGGACTAAATTGAAAAGCGCAACAACTTCATGGGGCAAATTTTAAAATAAAAAAAACTTGATTGCAAAAGCTTGAAAACGCGGAAGGACCGTACGCGCAAATTCCCCCTTTTCCAAAAACACGCGGATCTTGAGGCGGGTCGGGTCGGGTCGGACCGGGTCGCATCAAAACGACATCGTTTTGGGGTTAAATGGCAGCCCCCAAAACGACGTCGTTTTGGGAGGCTATATAAAGGCCAAAATTAACAAAAAGAAATTCATTTGGTGAGGAGAGAAAGAAAAAAAAAGGGAGGGAAGGAAGAGAGAAGGGAGAGGGAGGAGGACTTCCGGCCATGGGCCGGTCATCGGTCTGACTGCGGGACCATCGCCGGCCGCCGCCGCCGGCCAGCGCAGGCCACCGTCCACGGTGGCCGAAAAAGGTAAAATTTTTTATTTTTTTATTATTTTTTTGTGTTATATTTTTATATGTTTTAATAAATATAGATGAAAAAATAGGCTTAAAAAAATTAAAATAGAAAAAAAAAGAAATCACCCAAGGTTTTAAACTTTCGATTTCGATACCTTTGGGCTTCTGATTTGGTATTATGCTTGATTTGGTATCACTGGAACAAATATTTTGTTTTTTATATTTTATGTTTTTTTTAATTCCTCCCCTTTTACAATCTTTTTCATTCGGCTTTTATAGCCTTATTTACAAACTATTTTTTTACTATTTTTACTATTGTTGCATGTTTGCTTCCTTCCTTTGTCTTTGTATGTGCCGTGGGAGTGTGTGATGGTGCTGGTGGCAGACAGCATGGGAGAGTGGGAAGAGGCAAGTGGGAGTCTAGGGTTTTGGGATTGGGCTTGGATGTTGGGCTATGTTAATTTTAGGTATTGGGTTTGAGGATGGGTTAAATGGTTTAATGGGCCCGGGTATTTTGTAAATGGGCCAAAATTGGCCTACAACATAAAGAATGGCTTAACAGGGATTTCTTCTTAATTAATTACTTTAGTGGAACAAAATATTGTGAGATCATCGATTATTTTAGTGGATAGTGGAGTAATGTTGGAAATGTATATAGATCTGTATGCAGTTGGTATGGCCGAGTATCTTACAATCATCTCATCTGGATATTCTATGTATTCTTTTATCTTTTTGGCATATACATATGTTTTATTTTCAGATGTGGTTCTTATCACGTGGGAATCGTTGCTAATCATAATGTTAGGCATAGGTATTGTTAGTTTGCCTGATTAGTGATCGACATTGCTCTACTATTTGGATTCTATTCAACTATGTCTTGATAGGGGACTCAATGAAAAAAATCACGTGTTGTTATTTTTCTGCTTCTTCTAGTTGTTGCTCTGGTTTATGTGCATGGAATTTATGTTGCTTATGTTACAGCTGGTTCCAGTACGTCTAAATGATATTCTCCTTCTGGATTTTCTTGGGCGAAAATCATGTGTTCTTATCATGTCTGAATGTCTAACTATGCTAATATGCAATAAACAAACGTGGAATGGACATGAATCGAGCATTAGGACCACTATGGTATCATAGGTATCGTACGTATCATTACTGCCCCTATGGTATCAATATTTTCTTTAAGTGGTATCGATACCACCTGGAAAATCGATTACAAACTAGCATTCTATTTCTTACCAAATTTTAAAGTGTCGAAAACTATTGGTACCTTTCGCAAGGTATCGATAAAATTATCCTGAGTATCGATACTCGGGTAAAGATATTGATACCAAATCTCTATTTTGACTCCTTGTGAATTTCAAAACACAAAGATATCATTTTTAGAAACCCAAATATCGATACCTTTACATCTGAACAGAAAAACACAACATACAAGTATGTATATACATCCCAAGTAAGTTTCTAATCATCATGTATCAACTACTAAGACAAATAACCATCCAAACGGCTTAGTCAATAGTTCAAAATACCAAAAATGTGTCTAAGCAAGTATCATTATGCCATTATCAATATTCATAACCTTAAGCAAACATACAAACTCATAAACCTCTAAAAAGAAAACAAAAGCAAAACCGACAAATAGTCCAAACACATCATGGCATTAAACAAGTCTACCATATTAACCTATAACATTGCCTTTATTCCCCAAACATAAATAAGCATATAACACCTACTAACAAAAGTTAAATAATTGTTTGGATCACTCCCTTGAAGGCCACACTGCTCACACCAGCACTATTTATCTGCAATGGTTAAAAAATAGTAGGTGACCTTAACAAGCTCAATGAATGCTCAGAATAATCACTACGTAAACAAGTCATTATATATCAACAAAGCAGACATGCAATATAATCATAATATCTTCTAATCCTATGTAATAATTTACACATTTAATAATCTTTCATAAATATTTACATATTAATCACATGAATATTTAAACATATATCAATAACGTTTAATCATATTCAATCAATTTTTATGATAATTTGACTCTTGAGATTATGAAACATAAAGTGGACTCTATCGCCACACATCAAATATGCGGATCTCCATCACACCAATAATGACTCAAAAATTCGAACATGTACCATAAGTGAAGCATATAGCTAACACTCTCCAACACACCACACATACATATCCCGATGAATGGAGTTTAGCTCACATTCTCTTATCTCTCTGAAACTGTCCCTGGGCCTCAACACCCCATATATATCACAACACAAAGGTGAGTACTTATAATCCTATGGCATACCAACTATATCTAATGGCCTCATAAGGTCACAAGGCCAAACTATCCACATTATTATCACATATTTACTTACCGATTTTCTGCACATATTCACTGCATATTCACATTAGTAGCACAATATAATATCTATCATATGGCATGAAAACATATCCACACTTTTACTGTCACATGGCATGAATAACATACCCTCATATTCACTTTCACAACAGTCATCACAAGCTTATAAAATATATCATAGCAACTCATATATGTTCATGATTTCACAAATTCACAAGCAAACATATTTCACATTTAATCTAGGTGTGAGAACACTTACACTCGAAATTCAGAGTAGAGGTTTAGGCTACCTCTAAATTCCCAATTACACAATAAGTTATCTACGAGTAGCAATCCCAAAACACTCACCAGAAATATGCTTTCGCCGAAAAGCCGAAAGCTTAGACAAGCTTTTCTTTGCCTTTTTCTCTACTCGTTGAAGGTTCTATAGACTTTGACACTTCAACAAGACAAATCAAACAAATACACAATCAAAAATCAGTCATTGACTCACCTTAAATAATAAAAAACAATAGCCTAAGCTACGTTCAGTATGAATTGAAACCTTCGACATGGAAAACTTTAAATTCAAATATATCTCTTTTTACATGAAACGAATTATGTTCACCTGCATAATCATCTACGACTAATTTTCAACCTTTAAACTACACAAAACTACACGTTTTAAGGTATCAATATTTTTTGACAAGTTTTGGTGATAATGATGAAAATTCATTAAAACATGATAAACTCTTAATGAAACTTCAAAGTAACTTTAGAAACATTCAAACTATGTTAAAATAAGTTGAAAAATAGTTTAAAACCAAGTTTTAATCCACAAACCCGAAATCCACCATTAATGACCAAAATTTCGACTTCTATCTAAAACATGCATTTTAATGGCTAGAAATTCGATTTAAAAGTCTAGATAAAATTTAAAACTAATAGGAAGATGATTAGTTACCTTGAATGCAAGGAAAATGAACTTTCATGAAATTCTAGAAAATCTACTCTTGAAGAAGATAATAAAATCTATGGAGATTTTTTTGGTGTTTTCTTGGTTTCAATGGAGATTTATAGTTCAACAGATATTGGAATCAAGAGGGATTACGAATTGGAGTTCAAAAGAAATTGGGAGAAAATAGGAGAGCAAGGGACAACACAAGTATGATGAATGAAGAAACTAATGTGAAAATAAAACTATAAATGAGGTTTTTTAGGTTGAATTTTAAAATCTGGTCTAATTCCTATTAAAAACTCATAATTTTGACTCTTTTACAAATCAATCCAATTTTCAAAATTGAAAGTCTTTAAAACTCATTTTCAGAAATTGATTTAATTTTCTAAAACCATAGTAAAAAAAATTACAGGTAAATCATGTCACAAAATTCCGAACACTCTAAGGCTAAAATCCCTAAAATACTCTTAAAACTTCTAGAACCAATTTTGGGGTGTGACAAGACATGATCATGAATTCGTAAATGTAACGATTCTATAGTCAGGGGTGTCGAAAGTGCATTCTCGGGACTCCGTTCTCGTAAATCAGACTCGTAAATATTTTTAATAAATATTTACGAAGCTAGTTGTGTAGTTAATTAGGTTCCAGTTAAGCGAATTTGCTTGAATTATAAGTTGATTAAGTGTAGGGATCAAATTGCATAAGTATTAGAAGTGGATTTATAAAATTAAAATTTATTAAAGGACTAATGTAGTAAATATACATTTACTAAATGTAGTGGACAACATATGTTATATTTATGTTATAATAATAAGAAATTTTTTAAAAACTAAATAACTAAATATATATATGTATTATATAATAATGATAATAGTTATATAATAATAGTTATAATGATAATAATTGTAATAGTATAGTAAGTGGAAACATGCAAAATTAAGAAAGAAAAAGAAAAGAAAGGGAGAAAGGAAGAACCACGCACGGCCTAGGGTTCCAAAATTTTCCAAGTTCAATTGGTTAGTCAATTTAGTCCCCTTTCTTGTAATTTTTATGTTTTTGAAATCCTGGTGTTATGTACTACTCGACCATGTTGAAATTTTAGCATTGATTAAGATTTTAAATGTTGTTAATGTTGAATAGTTTTAGTATTAAGGATTAAATTGACATATTTTTAAGTTAGAAATGGAAAAGGATTAAATTGTAGAACAAATTGTAATTTTTGAGTAATAAGGACTAAATTGTGAAAAATTCAAAATTTAGGGGTTTAATTAAAAATAGAGAACTATATTTAGCTTAAAGTGAAATTAGTATAAAAATATAAGATTAAATGTGAAGAATAAAAATTAGTCTCGATTTAAGGACTAAATTGGAATTTAGGCAAATATTGAGTAAAAATTGAAATATTCAATGTGAAATTGAATTTTCTTGTATTGATGTATTTTAATTGTCTTAATTCCATAGGTAACGTCTTACCGAAATTCTAGACTAAAAAGGGGAAGGATAAAATCGACGTCAAATAGCTCGAAATTCACGGTTTGTATTTCTATAAATCCGAACCTATTAATTATTGTAATTCAATTTAATGCATATGGTAAGTGATTGAGGTGAGTATTTGGCATTTTTGATAGTTGATTGAAATGGATTGAATTGGTATATACATTATGAATGTATTGATTAATTGTATTGAAATGAATATATGTGCAAATATGAGAATTGGATATTGGTTGTATTTGAAATGTGAAATTAAACCCTCTTAATTGTATCGGGCTGAGTCAGATATAGATGACATGCCATAGGATAGGAAGAGTTTAGGGATTTCTTCAATTTCGAGTCAATGAGGCACTGGGTGCCAATTTGCTTCGGTTTGACTGATGAGACACTGGGTGCCAAACTGGTGTGTTGGTTGGATCCATGTATCCATCCGAGTCCTAGTCATATTAATAGGGGTAATTAAATAATAAAGTTCTATAATCGATATTGAATGGTATTGTATGTGAATTGGAAATGAGATAGTGAATTGAAACATGAAAAATGAGATATGTTGTGATTAAATGAAATACATGAGTTATGTACTCGTGAATGGAATATTGAATGGATAATTCCAATGTATAAACAAATGTGGTTTGATATGTGAAAAGTTATTTATATAACAAGTGATGTGAATTGGGACATTTGTTAAACAAATTAAATATGATAGCATGTGTAAATTGAATATAGTATGAAATGATATGCTACTATATATGAATTCAAAATGTTAGTATATGGTAGTTGCGATCTTAGACAATAAGATGTGTTCATAATTCAAATGTACATTTTGTATTCTTTTGTCTTTAAATGTTCAGATTATAGAAATATGACTGAGTTTTACTCAATGAACGGTTTTGTTTTCCATGCGAAGGTTAGGTACTTCTCTTTTGATCGCCGGCTGAGCATCCAACAACGATCCCGATCTCAAATGTAATAATGTTTATCTTTTATAATAGCATGTATCTAGGATGTGTTTGGGTTTTTAATGAATTTGGTATATGTTATATAGTTGAGTTTGAGAATAATGTTGTTTGACATGTATATAAACACATTTTGTGTTCAAAGCCACAATTTGGGCATGTTGTTTTGAACCTAAGATTTTTAGGTGTATGTGAATTTACTAATGATGTTTAGGTGGTTATGAACTAGGCTAAATGGAGTGATTTTGGTATGTTTAGAACTTTGATTTGAATGATGTATTGATGATATGTTTTGATGATATGTTTTGATGATATAAATGTGGCACCAATGAGGGTACATTGGTTAGGCACTTAGGATGATTGTTTTGGCATGTTTTGAGTGTGCTTAATCGTGTTTTGAATAGGTTAAACAAATGGTTTTTGAGTTGGTTAATGCCCAAGCAAGTAGGAAATGGAAAACTTGTGTTTAAGGCACAATTTAGGTCCACACAGCCAGACAGATGAGCGTGTGACTTGGCCATGTGGGACATACGGTTAGCACAGGGGCGTGTGAGGCCATTTCGAGGGTTACACAGCTTGGTACACAGGTGTGTAGCTTGGCCGTGTGACCCAAGTCAGAGAGTTATATGGGCACGATATGGGCTGGGGACACGGCCATGTTTCCCTACTTCGAGTGCCCACACAGCCTGAGACACAGGCGTGTCTCTTGACCATGTGAGTCACATGGCCTGGCCACTCGACCGTGTGACCCCTGCAGTTAAATTTTACTGACTTTTTCCTAAATTTTTCAAATGTTCCCGAATTAGTCCCAAATCATTTCTAGAGTGATTTTTAGGCCTCGAAGGTTTGAATGAAGGACATTATGCATGTCCATGATGAATTATATTATGATTATTGAAATGTTTTGAAATGAATGATTTAGATTACGTTTATTCGGTAATGCTTCAAAAACCCTATTTCAACGATGGATACGGGTTAGGGGTGTTACAGTACATTAGACCTAATTAGAGGTTTATGTATAAATCCAAGCCACCAACAGTAAAATTTTTGAAGGAAGAGAACAACGATGATTGATTCCATCCCTATTCAAATACATACAATTCTAGTTGGAGGGATTATCCAAATCTCAAGTGAGGAGGTAACCAAGAAGGCGCAAATCAAGCTCAAACTCGACAAAATCTTCCTTAACAACCTCTACCATTGCAACAAAGAGTCAGGGGTAATGACCATGTTCCTAGTGGTCAAAGATTCAATCGACTAGAGAGGGAGATGCAAACAATGAAGACTGACATTCAACAAGTTTAAGCTACATGTGAATGACTCAAATCCTAAATGGATAACCTCTACGACCAAATAAGCCAGCTAATGTCGATGTTTCAAAAGCAAAATGGTCAAAGTCTCCCAAATAATACGTAGAACAACCCTTGGAGAGATGAGAAAGAGCGCGTAAAAATGATCACATTGTGATTGAGGAAAGTATTGAAACCACTAAACAAGCCCATCCATGAAGAGGAGGAAGTTATCGAACAATTCAACAAATCCACGAAAGAGGAAAAAGCCTAGCATCATAAGTCAATTAAGGAGGTAGTTGAACTGGTGTCTAGTCCAATGATTTCTAACTCGAGCACAACGAAGGTACCATTCCCAAAGAGATTAGAGGACAAGAAAAAGAGGGACGAGGTAGATTTTATAATTTTTCTTAATTCATTTAAGTCTTTCAATGTCAATTTGCCGCTTTTAGAATTAATCAATAAAATCCTTAAATATGCCAAGTACTTAAAGGAAATCATGGAAAGGCATAAGAAAATGAAAAAGGCACATTGACATTGATACCTCTTGTAGCATGCTAATTGCAAGAAAAATACCCTCGAAATTAAAAGATCTAGGGAGCTTTACAATTCTAATAGAGATAAGAGATCAATATTTTAGCAAAAACCTTTGTGATTTAGGGGCTAGCATAAATTTAATGTCATTATTGATCTACAAGATACTCGAAATTAGGTATCTTAAAAATACTTCTATAACGTTATAGCTAGCTGATAGATCCTTAGGACACCCAAAAGGTGTGCTTGAGGATGTATTGGTTAAGGTAAAAAAATTATAGTTCCCATCGAATTTGTAGTCCTTGACTTCGAGGAAGATTGAGAAATCCTCATTCTGTTGGGTAGACCATTTTTGACCACTTCTAAATCGACGATTGATCTCAAACGAAATGAATTAATTATAAAAATTAATGACAAGATAGAAGTGTTCAAATGTGGCAACGATTCCCAAAGTGAGGGATTAGTTAGGGAAGAGTGTTATGTCTTATTCAATTTAACCACTAATGACCTCGATTGAAGGTATTTTTCGAGCCGTGTAAGTGTAGGTACCCGTAGTGCAAGAGAACGAGATAAATAGTAAGACTTCGATGGTAAAAATAAGTGATTGGGATAACTAAGACGAGCGAGACCAACAACTAAAATCAATGGTAAAGTTCAAGGAATTGCCGGACAAGTTTGGTAGCACAACATAAATTTTAACCATCAAACTTAATCAATTTGTAAATATTGTATATTACTTTGTTGTTGACTTGTTAGAATAGGATTTAGATTTGTATTTTATGTTAGAATTAGAAGGACCAGGTTTCTAATGACAACAGAAGAGCTAGACGTTAGTAGGGTGCATATACGGGTAACAGAGGACCTTCTACAAGTCCTGAAGAGGCCAAATCAAAGCCATATTGTCACACAACAATCCCATGGTCTTGTATTGGAAGATATGTTAAAAGGATATATTATCGAATTCCGAGATAGTTGGGAAGAAGATTTATCCTTAGCCAAATTTTCATATAACAATAGATTCCAATAAAGCATCCAACTGACACCTTATGAGGCCTTGTACTGTCTGTAACACCCCTAACCCGTATCCGTCGCCGGAACAATGTTTTGGAGCATTACCAAAACATTCAAAAACATTTACAAATAATTCATGAAATTTACTATTCATTTACCGAGATCATTCATATCGTCCCTTGATTGGCCCTCAAGGTTCAATATGAGATTAAAATCGAGTCAAGACTTAATCGGGACTTTTAAGAATTTTTCGTGAAATTACAAAATTTTTCCAAGGTGCTGGGCTCACACGCCCATGTGGTCCAAAGGCCACACCCGTGTTAGAGGCCGTGTTTGACCTCATGTAACTCTCTGACTTGCACACATAGCCATGCCATACGCTTGTGTGCGAGGCTGTGTGGTTAATTAATTTAATTCGAATTAGGTGCAAGTTTCACACTCCCAAGATACACGCCCGTCTTTCAAGACACGCCCGTGTCTCTTCCTGTATGCTCAATTCTGAGCATTCTATTTCTCAAAATTTAGGTACAGGGGACACACAGCCTAACCACATGCTCGTATTACCAGGCCGTGTGTCACACGCGGTCTAGACACATGCCCATGTGTTTGGCCATGTGGACAAAATGAAGTCATTCCTAGCTCCATCTTTCGCTTAAGTTTTCACCCAAGACCTGCACTTGAGATACACAACCAATACCAACCAATTCAAGCATTCAAATTTGGCAATTTCTATCATTCACAAGGCACATCACTACAAGCATACATGATCACAACCTTACCTTGGAATAACTTAGGCATTATCAACCTTTGATAACATATTCATAACATAACACATGTGAATATAACATCATAACCTACTTAATCATCCCAAAATAAACCATTACTAGCCATTCCAAAGCTAGGTTAAAAAAATATCATTTTCAAGCCACTATTGGCCAAGTTGTCCTATACATGTCATTATACCCAAAATGATTTTACTAAGTATACCCAAAATGCTAGTTGATAGTGTGACAATGCTCCAATGATCTTCCAACCTTCACAATCTTCCGAGCACTATAAAACAGGGGAAAATAAAATGGTGTAAGCATTACATGCTTGGTAAGTTCGTATAACAGAAACTAAACTTACCAATCTTGTTTATTAAAATCTAGGCATACAAGGCTATATTTCCATCCTTTTGGCTAAATGGCCTAATCATATACATTCCATCAAACATGTTAGTCACCAAAATATTCGTATAAATCAAGTAACATAGATGAACTCATCAAGCAATATTATTTCAAGTCATTATCAATTTATCTCAAAGTTCTTGTGCCATGTCAAGAGTTATATGTTTGTTGAATCGTTGGAATTCTGATGAAGGCTTAAATAGTACACTCGAGGTGTACGATTCATTAATTCATCAATTCTTATCAAGGTTACCCCTTAAAGCACTTAACTAAGGAACACACTCACAAGCCACATATCGTATAACAGGATTACCAGTCCAGGCTAAATCCTTTATATAGCGTAGGCTCACAAGAGCTCAATTAGGGTTACCAGTCAAGGCTAAACCCTAATCGTAACATATGCTCGAGAGGTATTATATTGGGATTACCTGTCCGGGCTAAATCTTTTTTATAACAAGGTCATTGAGATTACTCGTCTGAGCTAAATCCCGTCCGCAATCAATGCAGGACCTTACTTGTTTCGGGAAAGCGCACACAATCATCGGAATTCAACATCCAATCAGGACTAACCCTTTATCACCATTTCAAGCTTATTTTCATTTGTCATCATAGCATACAAGTGAAGCACATCAACATAAATCACATGTCATACAACACAAAAATTAATTAATGTAATTGGATATCCGATTAAATTACACGAACTTACCTCGACACTTGTTTGCATAAAAGTCTACTAATCCAAAATCTTTTCTTTTCCTCAATCTATCTTTGAATTAGTGTTGTTTTGATCTATATAAATGAATTTAATCATTAATTTCATGCATTTCATACTTAGGCAGACTCAATTTACATCCTAGGCAAAATTACCATTTTGCCGTTAACTTTTCCAAAAATTTTGATTGTCCCTAGGCCCGAAAAATGAAACTTGTACAAATTACTCCCTATTCCAAGCCTAACCAAATCCCCATTACAAATTTTCCAGCACATGTATTCATAAAATTTCAAAATTTTTCATCAAATTTTACAACTTTTCATTTTAGTCCCTAAATCATGTTTTCATCAAATTACTTTGTAAAAGTTGTTTATCTATTAATAATCTCTCATTTTCTACCATAATTTTCTACTTTCCAGCACAATACATCTATGACCCATTTTCATCCCTTGATAACTTTTCAAATTAATCCCTCAAATAGAGAGATTAAACATCCTGGTTTCAAAAATACCAAAATTACTAAAAACGGGGCAAGGAAATTTTCCTAATTAGGCCTTGAAAGTTTATTTTCTCTCTCCTAGGGTTTCCATGTATTTTTAAGGTTGAAGATGACAAAATAAGATGATATAATTCTTTCCATCTTTTAATTAATTAATATTTTGCTATTTTTAATTTAGTCATTGCCCTTTTTCTATAATTCCATGGATGAGTCACCATAAAAATCTACATACTTTTAGTAATGGTCTAATTACCATATAAGGACCTTAATTTTTGAATTCCATAGCTATTTGATCCTTATAGCTACTAGAATTCAACTTTTGCATTTTATGCGATTTAGTCATTCCCGTAATTAAACACTTAATCGATAAAATTTTCATATCAAAATTTTCAAAATTCATTTCTTATATATTACGGGCCATATGAACAAAATAAAAATAAAATATATTTTGGGTCAGATTTGTGGTCCCGAAACCACTGTTCTAATTTCACTAAAAAATGGGCTGTTACATTGTCGCAAATGTTGAACACCTTTGTGTTAGACCTAATTGAGAGAAAAGAAAGTTTTAGGTCCTGAGTTGGTATAAGAATTTGAGAGGAAAATCAAATTGACTCAGGATAGACTGAAAGTAGCTTTTGATAGACAAAAGTTGTATGCGGATTTAATGAGGAAGGACATTGAATACAATGCCGGCTATCAAGTCTTCCTGAAAATGTCCCCATGGTGCAATGTGTTAAGGTTCGATCTAAAGGGTAAGTTAAGTTTGAGATTCAAAGGACCCTACTGAATATGTAACACCCCTCACTCGTATCCAACGTCGGGACAGGGTTCGAGGTGTTACTAGACTTAAACATTCACAACATGCAAAACTGGGCCATAAAATTTCACCAAAAATTAAAACATCTCGAACACACGCATATCGTCCCTTATATAGGTCTCCGAAACCTATAACGTATATTGGGGTGGTTCGGGACTAAACCAAGAACTTTGAAAATCTTTAGGCAACTTAACTAGTTTTCTTGCTTCGGAGAGTCACACGCCCGTGTAGATTGGGCCGTGTGGTCAATTTCAAGGCTATTTTCCAAGCCAATTGTCACCCTTAATTACCTACATACACTTATACATTTTCATAGCAATTGACATGGCATATTTGAGTAATTATATATTCACAATCAAGACACAAGCATGGCATTCTTACAACAACACATAAAATATTACCAACCATGCATGGCAAACAAGCATATGCACATCACCAATATCAGACATAACATGAATAGCTAGATTTATAAGTCAGAATCATTAGCTCACTAAAGGCCAATATATTTGGCCAAATTATAATAACACATGTTATAAAACTAGGTCCCTATACAGGCCACTCACTTGATAATTCTAGCATATGTGTTTATACTGTCAAGGTGTTGGCTTGATAGTGTGATGCTACCTCCGACGATCTTCAACCCCGAGTTAACCTGAAAACTCTAAAAGAAATGGAAAGGAGGGGGTAAGCTTTACGCTTAGTAATCTCGCATGAAAATAATAAGCAATTTACTAACATGCTTTCCATAGTAAAACTATCCCAATTGTATATTTACACATGTTCTGGTTAAGCTATTTTCTTGACTCACAGTCACTAAATCATTTTATATCTGGAGCTAAGGAACTCAAAACTAAGATCCGTAAATTTTCCCAGAGACTAGACTCATATATCTTTCCACCATAAAATTTTCAGAATTTTTGGTCAGCCAATAAGTACAATTTATTATTTAAAGTCTCCCTTATTTTGCTGTTTGACAGCTTCGAACACTCTAAACTAAAATTTAATTATCTTTTTCTACCAAATTCAAATGAGGTTCTCATTTCTTTATTCTAAAAATAAATTCAATAAGGAATCCAAAAATATAAATTATGTTCCTTAACTATTTTTAATGATTTTTACAATTTAAAACAAGGGATCACGAAATCAGCCTGAACCAGTCTTACAAAAATATATATATCTCAAAATACAGAATTTCTTTGTTTGTTCTGTTTTTTTTATATGAAAATATATTCAATAATATTTAATTCCATATCTCATTAGACTTCTAGTTCAAATTCTACTATTTTTGGTGATTTTTCAAATTCACTCCCCTGCTGCTGTTTTAGACTGTTTATCCCAAATTTCATTCCTTCACTAAAATTTCTTATAATCAACTTTCAAGGTAACACTTATCCATATTCATCTTATCAAAAATTCAATCACATATCTAACTCATAATTCAAAACTCATATATTCATATTCCGGGATTATCCCACATTTTTTTTCACGTTAAATTTCATTTAGCAAACTTGTTTCTCCCGGTAAACATTTTGGAAACTAATAATATCCGGTGGTTTTAGCACATAGCTCCACACTATTGGGCTAACATGTAATTGTGGCATACGCACTTAGCGCAACTTTTCAAATTAACATGTATAACTGTGGCATATCCACTTAGCACCACATTACATGTTTAATCGTGGTATATCCACTTAGCACCACGTTAATGAATCAATATATGTAACCGTGGCATATCCACTTAGCACCACGTTACATGTATCAATATGTGTAATCGTGGTATATCCACTTAGCACCACGTTACACGTATAACCGTGGTATATCCACTTAGCACCACATTTTTTTCATTCTGAAGGTTCAACCGAGATTTCCTTATTTAATCTCAATTCATAAACCAAAAATCACCATTTGTGTCCATTAATTGAACAATACTAAAACTTATTTCATTTGCACTCTCTTCACAAGTCCATTTCATTTCACATGTCAAACATGTACTCATGAGTTTCGAGTACGTACCAGTGCTATCTCTTAGCACAACCACTCATGCAAACAAGACAAACATATGCAAGATCTCATATTATCGGTAATCACCCATTTCTTTTAAATATCATATTCCATCAAATTTCTATTAACATCAAATTCAATACAATTATAACAAATTATATTTCATGTATATCAATAATAACATGAATAATAGGCTTATTAAATCATGCAAACTTACCTCGGATCCAGAAATGACAATTTACCATTCTAGTCCATAACCTTGTATTTTCCCGATTTAAGCCCAAATCTCGATTTCCTTGATTTTTAAGCTTGGAAGCTTGGCCAAACCCTAACCATGGCTGCGTCGAATTGAATTATTATGGAAAATCAAGATCTAAACATCGGGAACAAGATGTACTTATCAATTATTTGGTAAGAAAAAGGATGCTATTGATGGCAAATCTAACTCTGGTAGAAAAAGGATTGAATGGGGATGATTTGATTCGGGGAAGCAAAATAATCAACAACATTTAGGATGAAAATATGGTGTAAAGAAAAGGGAAAGAAAATAAAAAAGAGAATAAATAGAAAGATGGAGAGCAAATTCTATTAGGAATTGAAAAGGGGCAATATGAAAATCTAATTAGGAAAAGAAGAGAAAAAGTTGCTAGAATTCTAATTCTATTAGGATTTTGAGAAGGAGCAAGTTGTGAATTCTAATTAGGAAAGAATTGGTTAACTTATTAGGGTTTGTAAACCCTAAGGGTGTCACCTACAATTTTTCTTAGATTTGCCGAAATTGAATTTAAAATGAAAGGGGAGGTGGAGGAGGCTCGAACTCAAGTTCACAAAGGGGAAACTAACGCTTTAACAATTAGGTTATTGCTCATTTCTTGTTAGTTTTTATTCATGACAATATATATTATGTTGTGACTTTAATCTAAGGTTGCTAAAAATAAAAGGGAAAAAAAATAAGAGGAATAGGGTTCAAACCTAGTACTTTTAGGAGACCTAATGCATTAACCATTGAGTCCGTTGCTCAGTCCTTATTTATTTTTTACACTTAATAATATAAATATGTTTTTGGGTGTTTTTGGTGAAATTATGAAATAAAAAAGGTAAGAGGAGGCTCAAACTTAGGTCTAAAAGGGCTCTAGTGTTTTAACCATTGAGCCTATAACTCATTTCTTGCTTAATTTAGACACTTAATTGTATATATTACTTTTTTTTAGACTTGTCGGATTTCCCCCAAAAAAAAAAAAGAAAGGATTCAAACCTAAGATCTTAAGGGAGGAAAGCTAACTCTTAACCATTAGGCTTGAAATATATTTATTGTTTAATTTTATTTCTTAACTGTATATATTTTTTGGGCTCAACTTACATATTCTTTATTGGCTTACACATTTATTCAATTTTTTTTATTAACTTATTTAACTTATAGTTCATAGCACATTCCACTTTAGTTTATATAATAATTAATACTCATAGTCAAGTTTCATTATTAATATTTTAATTCATTTCACCCTTAGTAAATTTTAATAAAATGACTTAGATACAAGAAAACCATCAAGCCTAATATTCATTTCTTATTTAACATACGACATAAGTAGCATTCGTAATTCAATAATTAAATCATTTGCAATATAAATAAATTTAATAAGGGCAATAATTGAAAGAAAATACTAGAACTGATAAGTAAAACTCATTTAATTTTTAAAGTAAAGTTTAAGGACTAAATCATAATTTTAGTAAAATATTTTAGTAAAACCTTTTTTTTTGTAAAATTGAGAGTAAAAATATGGAATTATCTATATAAGATTTAACCATGCAAATTTTCAAGTCATTTCATAGCATTTAAGGACTCCAATTGCATTGTATAAAAATTAGGACTCAATTACAAAGATATTATCACATTGACACTTATACATAATATTTCGTGTTTTCATGTCAATTTTCCTAGTCTAACATATCTTATTTCATGCATAGATCATACAAATCATGCTCAATTACACTAAAATATACATTAACACACTTTAACACTCTAACAGTTAGCTATACTAGTACGCAAACCTAAAGTCACAATCCCATATTACTCAACATGTCAAATTTGCATCTTAACATTTCTAAGTGCATTATAGGTTTATACCTTACCATTTGATCATTTTAAGCTTTTCTCAATGTTCAGCAAGTCATTCAAGCATCTATAACAATAATTCGCTAAGCATATGCATATCATCCATCACGCAACCAAAACTTTAACTATCATGCACATTCAAGCTTAAATCCAATCAATCAATCAACCACAAACCTAATTCTTCCAACCCTACTTTTGGGATGTGGCACTTTTACTCTTTGAAATTTTTACAATATAAGTGTTCAATCTTTCAATATTTTTTGTTGGTCTCCCAATTTAGTATCAACTCTTTTTTTCTTTTCATGCTGTATTGACTTTGTGAAAGACAATTACTAGTGGAATATTAGCTTCATGAAAATCTTTATGTGTTTAATTAGACTTGATATATTTGTTCTAAATATTTAATATGAATGAAAAAAATATATTTAAAAAGTCTACTAATAAATTAAAAAATGAAAAAATTATACATTAATTTATATTTTTATAAACATTTTAATTTTTTTAAAAATTTATCCCACAATTCAAATTTCCTAACTATACCTTGTTAATTTAATATTTATGTATGATGTTGGATTATTTAATTCAAGTATGATGTGATATGAATATTTGTGTCTAGTTTGATTGAAATGTTTATAAGTTCGAATTATTAATTTATTAGAAAGTTCAGAAAATTTTCATAAATCATAAATATTATTCTAAAAAATATTTTCTAGAAAATTAAAGAAAAGGTTGCAAATGATTTACCCAAATATTAATTGGTTAGCTGGTTTTTTCTGCAAGTTTCTATTATTGAGTTAGTGGAGTCCTATTGTTATTGCATAAATGATTTAATGTTTACGGTTTTTGTTGTGGTATGAGCGTCTAGTGTGAGTTGAAGTTTCAAACGGTAGATTTTTTTTATATTAATTTTATTATAAATTTTTATTATATTTATTTTCACATAATATATAAAATTATTTATAACTTTTTTCAAAATTTTAAATAAAAAATAATATGATTCAATTTATTTAAATACACATATTTTTATATTGATAATAATATTAATATTAATAAATTAAAAACTCAATTATATTATGATAAATTTTATTGTGATGGTTGGTGGCAGCATGATGTCATGAATGGATGTGACTTGAAATAACAGGTATGTAGTGGAGGTAAGGTGTGGACTGATAGGAGTAATTTCTGTCAGATATTTGAGCTTATACGCACAGATATCCAGGATTGCCTATGGCATTTGTGGTGGATATGGGATGGAGGGCTATAAATATCAAGGTCTCAATGAGCTGGACAGTGAATCTGTGATGGAAATTTTGTTGCCTAAAGCTGGTCTCAATGAGCTGGACTGTGAATCTGTGATAGAAATTTTGTTGCCTAAAGCTGGTCTCAATGGCCCAGAACTTCAGGAATACGAGCTGCCCATGACTGAAGCACAACATCTCGGGTTTTTTTTTTTTACGTAATTCACCTAAACTAATTAATTATTTAAAAAAATAACTTAAAGTTAAAATTCATATAAGAATAGGATTTGTTTTGTACAGTTTTCGTCGGTGTTTTGTACAGTATTAGTCGGTGTCATTCGATAAAGCGGCAGTACTACCTCCTGTAATGAATCAGTCATCAGCTTTTTAAAAAACTAATAATTTTTTATGCTGCTACTGTGTTAGATAATAGTATACTTTATTTTTCAAAATATCCCGTAAAAATATAACACTATGTTTGGTTGGGTGTATTGGATTAGCCAATACACCCCTAATCCGTGGGCCCCACTTAAGCCCCTCTTAAGCAGGTGTTTGGTTCAATGTATTGCCTAATACACCCTTAATACGTTACGCCCCTAATCCCCAAAATTCTCTATTTTCTAATCCCTGGCTTCTCCTCAGTTTACATCCGTTTTATTTTTCACGCCCTAATTTGCCCTCTGTTTCCTGGGTCTGTCTCTCTTTATCTCCTTCATTGCTTGCTTCGCCTTCGGCCAGTAGCCCCAATTTCTTGTCGAGCATGCCATAGAGAAAGGCAAGAAGAGAGCTGCTTCTGTTTTTCTTTCTTTGTTTTCTGTAACAGACCCAGAAGTTTTAACCCAGAAGCCCCAAATTCTTCTCCTTTCTTTCTTTGTTTTCTGTAACAGACCCAGAAGCTTTAGATTGACGAGGTTGTCGGAAGCTGAAGATGCAACAACTCCTTCTCAAGCTTTAACCGAAGAAGGCAGAGAGTTACCTCTTCCTCTTCTCTCTATCTGATGAGGGCATTTTCCCGCCAATGCAATCCCGCCACACCATGCTCTCTGCTCAATCTTTTGATGTTGTTTAGTGAAAAAGAGAAACATTTCCACCATTTAGGTTTAAGTAATTCCCCACTTAATTGGAGTCGCCATCTTTTGATGCAGGTAAACATTTTAATTTGATTAACTAAATTTCCCAAAGCCAAATTTATGAGAATTTAAACGAGGGAGGAAAGTTATGGAATTTCTTATTTTTATATCGCAGAGGTCTCAAGTTACTTCCTTGTTCGGAGCGGATGCTCTTTGGAGAAAAGGGTATACCGGTGCTAAAGTCAAAATGGCTATTTTCGACACTAGAATACGTGCTGATCATCCTCACTTCCGAAACATTAAGGTACATCATTAGTGGGAAAATGAAGTTAGTTGAACTTTTGTTGGTGTGAAATTATTTTCTTATTGAAAATAACTTGTTGGTCTTCAATAGGGAGTTCTGATAATCACTCTTGCGAGTAAATTTTTCAGGAACGAACTAATTGGACCAATGAGGATACTTTGAATGATAACCTTGGACATGGGACCTTTGTGGCTGGTGTTATTGCTGGTGAGGACGCAGAATGTCTTGGCTTTGCACCAGATACTGAAATTTATGCTTTCCGTGTTTTTACTGATGCACAGGTAACACAAGTTGGTGTTGGATATTTTGTTTGTTTTTGTATTTTGATTGGATGTTGCACCAGGCCTTTGCAAATCTCACCCTTTTTGTTGTTGGTTTCCTTTATATTTGATCCATTTGAAAATTCCTAGCATGCACTACAGAAGTTGGAAGCTCTTTTGAACTGTTCATTACTATAATTAGAAGATATATATCATACAGTATATCCATCAACCTAAGGACTTTCCCTTTAACATTTGTTATTCTATAAAATTTGGCTGGATTATGAGAATTTTGCTCTCAGCTTATTGCAGGTATCATATACATCTTGGTTCCTTGATGCTTTCAACTATGCTATTGCAATCAACATGGATGTGCTAAACTTGAGCATAGGTGGACCTGATTACTTGGATCTCCCATTTGTAGAGAAGGTATGATTCTCATAGCCTGTGGTTTATTGGTGTTCATTTGTCAAGCATCATTAATAATTTTGTTTCAAAACTGCAAAATTGTCTAAGTTTGGTTGTAGTGGCATGTGGAAATGCTTCAATCATAATGCATTCACTTGCTTCCCACAGGTTTTTTGGCCTCTCTTAAATCCCATGAACATGCTATGATCATTCAAATTCATGAGTTGACTTCCTCTTTCAATATTTTGCATTTTGAAGAAGTTTGCTTGTTTTCTTTGGACATTTATTTCCAAATATGGAAGGATTAGCCAGTGAAGTTACCCACTCTGCTGTTGAAACTTCCACATTCAGTTTTGCATGCTTATCCTTACATACAATGGAGCTGAACGTTTTTGGTTAATGCTTGCTGCTTTATGGTTCTCCAGGTTTGGGAAATAACAGCCAATAATATTATTATGGTGTCAGCCATTGGAAATGATGGGCCATTGTATGGCACTTTAAACAACCCAGCAGACCAAAGTGATGTTATTGGTGTTGGTGGAATCGATTATAGTGATCACATAGCCTCATTTTCATCATGTGGCATGAGTACTTGGGAGATTCCTCATGGGTAGTGTATTGCTCTATTCTACGATATTAACTGTTCTTCACTTTGTTCAAAACATGCTCTTCTAGCCCATAATCATTTTCATTTTAAGAAAAAAAAAGGCTAGGACGCCTCTCCTGGAAAGTTTATTTTGGTTGGGGGTGTAATGGTGACAGTGAAACTTAAAATATATTTAATTTTGGAGTAGTCATTTATTAATTTAACTACTATACTATACTTTTTTTTAAAGGTATTGAGGTCTTGTTATCGGCCCTTTCTTTTTAGTGTTGATCGTATGAAGGCTTTAAATTATTTTCAATTTCATATACTTTATGATATTCCATGTGTAACTCCCTTATTAAGCAAGCTTTATTGTCCTGATCATGAATATTAAACTTGTTTGATTATCTTTGCAGTTATGGTCGTGTCAAACCAGATGTTGTGGCATATGGGCGGGAAATTATGGGATCCAAGATCAGTACTGGTTGTAAACAATTATCAGGCACTAGTGTGGCAAGTCCTGTGGTTGCGGGTGTTGTATGCCTGCTTGTTAGTATCATTCCTGAGAACAGAAGAAAGGAGATTCCCGATCATCCAACTCAAATGATCGTTTTCTTTAGTTTACCTTCTGTTGCCCGATTGGAATGGGTCAGAAGATTTCTTTCTCACCATTAAAAATCAATGTTCAAACTTTTTGATGTTGTAAAACTATATAACATATGGATTATGATGTACAATTTCATTTTCATCTAACTTTTTCTTAATATAAGTTAATTATGTTTATGCAGAATATAATTCTCAAGTTATATATTGATTTTAGTAAATTCATATAAGAACAATTTATTATTGAGAATTTTATGAAATTATATATCACTATTAAATTATATTTAATATTAATTATTTTAAATTGTATAAATTCATATAAGAAAATTTATTATCAAGTATTTTATGAAATTTAATATTAATTATTAAATTATATGTAATAATTATTATTTTAGATTATACAAATTCATAAATATAATTTATTAGTTATAATTATTTTAAATTATTTTAAATCATATATTATAATTAAAATATATTTAATATTAATTATTTCAAATTTTCATTTATAGTATCATATATTATGATTTGAGTAAATTCATATAAGAATATTAATTATTAAGAATTTTATTAAATTATATATTTTAATTAAAATATATTTAATAATAATTATGTTAATTTATATTTTACAGTATCATATATTATGATTTCAGTAAATTAATATAAGAATATTAATTATTAAGAATTTTATTAAATTATATATTTTAATTAAAATATATTTAATAATAATTATGTTAATTTATATTTTACAGTATCATATATTATGATTTCAGTAAATTAATATAAGAATATTAATTATTAAGAATTTCATTAAATTATATATTTTAATTAAAATATATTTAATAATAATTATGTTAATTTATATTTTACAGTATCATATATTATGATTTCAGTAAATTAATATAAGAATATTAATTATTAAGAATTTTATTAAATTATATATTTTAATTAAAATATATTTAATAATAATTATGTTAATTTATATTTTACAGTATCATATATTATGATTTCAGTAAATTAATATAAGAATATTAATTATTAAGAATTTTATTAAATTATATATTTTAATTAAAATATATTTAATAATAATTATGTTTAAATATGATTAAATTATTTATTATTGATAATAAAAATCTTATTATAATTTAAATAACAATAACAATAATCATTTACCAAAACAAATTTATGCTAAGGGTATTCTAGTCATTTTAGTTTTTTCTATTATGCTATTACACCTCTATTCCATTCAACCAAACACAAGATTACTATTACGCCTCTATTCCATTACATTCAACCAAACAGTGGATTAGCTATTACACCTCTAATCCAATACACCTCTAATCCCAATACACCTCTAATTCAATACGCCTCTAATCCAATACAGCGAACCAAACGTGCCCTAAATATTTAGGGAGGAAAAAAAATATATTTTTTAATATTTTTTTAGTGTTATTGGTATGTCAGGCAATGTCAGTAAATATTTTTAAAAAATAATTTTTTTGTCATCAGTATGTCAAGTAATATCTGTTAAATTTTTAAAAAATATATAGATAGTGCCGCTATGTCAGTCGGTATAGATGATATTTAAAAAAGATAATTATATAAAGAGTAGTTCAAAACATTTATCATTGTTTTGGAAATTTTGAAGTCAACTATTGAGAGATTTGGACCGTATAAGTCAACGAGAAAAAGGAAATATCTTCTTTAGTGTCAAAATTGACACGAAAGGCCATCGTAAACTGCGACATCAAAGGCTATTGAGTATGGGGGTTTGTATTTTCAATTGAGACAAAGAAAGAAAAAAGGAAATATAATAAAAAACAAAAAAGATAACTGAGTAAGACAGCTAGAGTTTTTAATTGAGAAGAAAAAAAGAAAATATGAATGAGAAAGAAAAATAGAATATATATCTCTATTTTTCATATATATTATTCTCTTTCTTTTATTTCTCATATTTGACTTTCTCCCTCCCATCTCTCTATCTTTTTCACATATCTCTTTCTTTTTCATTCTCATTTCATCGAAGATTATTTTTTTGAAATAATATTTCATCCATGATAACTGAGAAGCCAATAAGACAATAACCACATTTAAAGTAAGCATCGATTATGGGTTTCTTTTTTATTATTATTATTTTTTAATTTTTTGTTTTTTTTCTATTCTAACTATTTATTTTCAGTTTTTTTTTCACTTGTTTATTTTTAAATCCTCATGGTGCCGCTTGACATATCGGCAACAGTAATTTTTTTTAAAATTTATTGATTAGTGCCGTCTAATAGATCGGCAACACCCATTAAAAAAATATTTTTCCCTCCCTTAATACTCGTATTTTTAACAGGTATTTTAAAAAATACAAATTAATGTTGCTTGATACAGTGACGACACAAAAAATTATTAAAAAACTACTGATTGAGTCATCATTGAGAGTGGTGCCGTCGATAAGCCAAGCGACACCAATGAACATTATAGAAATTCTATCGTTTTCATATATAAAATTTAATTTAAGTCACTTTCGTAAATAATTAATTATTTTGAGTTAAATTAATAAAAAACCCGAAGAGAAAGACTTGGAGCTTGCTACTGTTTAACTATTTAATATGATTTGATTAGTTTTTACTAGCCTTCCTTATTATTTTATTTTAAAAAAGCTAGATTTTAGATAAAATTTTTTTATAGATTTTTAGTTTTTAGATATAAAAAATATTATCTATAATTTTTAGATATTATCTATAATTTTTAGATTTATCTTTAAATTATGAGGAAATTTTTATTTAGTTAAAATTTATTATTAATTCTATGTTTTGATAAAATTTAACATTTAATTTATTTACTTAAAACATTAAAATAAATGTTTTTTTTTAATTTTTAATTTAAAAATATTTATACAATCATTGAGATTCATGGTGTTTTACATAAAAATTTGTCAAACTTGAGATGATATTAAATTAGTCTTATATAATATATCGTATAATTGATAGAAAACAAATATATTAAATTAATAATTTTTTACAAATGGCCAATGGCAATCCCCAATTAGCTTTGAATTATATATGCTCAATAGGATTCAAATGCGACCATTGTTTAACAAAAGCAGTAAAGAAAATACAAAGATTATCAATAAATTTTTATTCTTTTTTACCTCGTAACTATGAAAAATTATAATATAATTACTCTTATTATTAAGTTGTGTAGAGATTTCTATGATAGAGAGAAAAAGCGTTGTAAATAAGTGAACAAGATATATCAGAAGAAAGCGGAGGGGAGGATTGGAGCAAATCTAATAAAACTAAGTGTAGCAATAGGTGATGGTCATTAGAATGGAGAAAAGGAAATATAACTGACAATTAAACTCAATAAAGAAACAAACTAAGAGAATTTTACAGAGAGCTTTGAGAATCTCAAATGCCAAAAGTCTCTCCACTAGTTGTAAATGTCTCCAATTTATAGTGTTTCAAGAATGAAAATTACAAATTTAACAATTAATGAGAGTAATGAAATTAATTTTCAGTTATAATAACATTAATGGTTAAGAGAAGATGTTGAAGAGTTTTATTGGTAAATGTGATAGTGAATAGCGAAGAACTCACTACGTTTTTAAAAGAAGAGAGAACTTAATATTATAGAAAAGATTAAGAGGAAGTCTCTTAACTACCTTCATATACGATCCACCAAGCCAAGTTTTTCAAAACATCTCAAGAGTAAAGATAACTTAAGAACCCTGTCGTAACTATTTTTTTTGGAAAATGAGAATCGACTTAGATTTTGAAAATGGAAACGAAGAACTGGAGTCGCCACCAATCCTTTTTGATGAGGTGTGATCGGGTCACCTTAAATTAATCATTTTAATAAAAGTTAAGATTTACTAAAACGATAATTTTTGGTCTATGAAAATCAGAAAATGAGTTCGGGAGTCGGTTACGCACGAGGAAGGATTAGCACCCTCGTAACGCCCAAAATTGGTACCTAATTGATTAATTAGTGTCTTTGTTGTCGAAAATTTGAAAACTTGAAAGACTTTGAAATATGATCCCTTTTTTGCAAAAAAAATGCTCAAATGTTAAAGACCTTATTGTATCGAAGTAATAAAACACCATGTCAAGTAAGTTAGGACACGGCATCTCGAACTTTGAGAACAAGCTTGCCTTTTATTTAAAATTAACGTGTTTTAAAGGATATTCAGATAGTTAGGGTGAACGAGGAAAATCGAAACCCAGTGAGTTAGGGTACGTTTCCTCGAATATCCGAACACCAAATATCGCCTTTATTTGCGAAAAATCTTATTTCGAAGTAACAAAATGTCATACCCGGTAAGTTAGGGCACCACACCTCGCATCCCCGAAAATAAGCATTTTTAAAATTCGTATTGTGATTTAAAAGAATATTCCATGATTTAGGTTAAAAGAGAAAAATCGAAACCCAGTAAGTTAGGGCACGATTGTCTCGAGTTACCAAATACGGATTATTTACTTTTATGAAAGAATTATTTTGGGTTAAGGCATCGGGTGAAATACATAATGTGATTTATAGTAAAACATGAAAGCGAATTATGGTGCTAATACGTAATAATAAGCGCGATAGTGTCTAACATAATAATACGAGTAATTATGAAAGGTGAAATAATAGCAAGGTTAGTAAAGAAACGCATGAGGAAAATGAGATAATCGAATACATAGGCAAATAAATAAACAAAATAAATAAATAAAACATGACAAAATAAAATGACAGTGATAATGAAAACGATAATAATAGGAATAACATAAGTAATAATAGTAAGAATGTAAATATGAAACGGTAAGGAACATACATATATGTAAAATGTATAATACAAGATTAAAAAAATATATACGATATTTGTTGAAAACAGTAATAATATATATATATATATATAAAAATGATGACGATATATAAATGTATACATGTATGTATTAAAATATACGTAATAATAGAAATAAAAACATATATGTAGTATTAAAAATATATATACATAATATATATAAAGATATAATTTTAAAATGTATATACATGATATATATGAAAATATATACATAATATAGTTATTATAAAAAAATATAAATATATACAACATGTATGGTATTAAAAATAGTATTAAAACATAATACATACATATAAGATCGCCTAAAATAAAAAAATAAAAAAATACTAATGCTAATAATAGTAATAATAAAATGCTAATAAATAATAGAGATAGTATAATAATGGAAATATAAATAGATAAGAAACATAATAGAAGAATAATAAGGAAATGAAAAGAATAATAATCAAAATACAATGGTAATAGTAATTACAAAGATGATGATGATAATAATAACATTAAAGTAAAGTAAACAATAATACATATATATAAATATATATGTATATAAGTATGTAGTAAAAATACACACTACTATATAATAATAATAATAATAATAATAATAATATAGAAATGCAAAAAGAAAATATAATAAAAATATTAAATTAATGTAATAGAAAAACAATACCATATGTAGGTATATTTATATATGAAGATATACACTAATATATAATAATAGTAATAATAATAAAGTAGTAAAAAATGTAACTATAATAGTAAAATATAACAAATAGTAGTAAAAGAAAATAATAAAATTATCTAACTTAATAATAGAGGAGCTAAATAACTAAACTAGGGACTAAATTGAGTGTAGAACGAAAGTTCAAGGCCAATTTAAAAACAAAAATAAAAAGAGAAGGCTGAATAAAACACGCGAGATAAATGGAGGGACCAATTCCGCTATTATACCCTATCCCTAAAACAATGTCGTTCCATCAACTATCCCTGAAATGGTTAGAGGATCAAATTAAAAAAAGATTAACATTACAAGGCAGAATTAAGAAATAAAAAAAACTAGATTAAAACATGACAGAAATGCGGAAGGACCGCGCAAGCAATTATCCCAGTAGCAGCAAAACACGCGGATCCTCAGGCGTCGGGTCGGGTCGTGCACGGGTCACGTGAAACGGCGTCGTTTTGGCGTTGTGAGTTAAGGCCCAAAACGGCGCCGTATTATGCCATTATATAAACCCAAAATTTTTTAAAAACATGCATTTTTTGCTGTTTCAGAAAAAAAAGGGAAAGAGTTCTTCCCTTCTCTCTGGGAAAACCCCAGATTCCGGCCAGGAGGGCCACCACGTGCTCCCGTCGTTGCCGATCGACCACCGTCACCGGCCACCGCACGCGGTGGTCAGAATTCCCAAAAGGAATATTTTTTCTTCCTTTTTTATTTTCTATTATTATTTATTGTTTACAATATATGTATATACGCGAAAAAAAGGGCGTGAAAATAGAAAAGAAAAAAAAGAAATAAATCGAAAGAAAATGAAATCACCTTTGTTTTTCTGATTTTTGATTCTATGTTTTCGTTTCTTCTTTTAATGTTTTTCTCTTGATTGGATATTTTGTGCCTTTGACTCACTGATTTTGTGTTTTAAAATCAAATGCTTCTTTTTATTTCTCACAAAAAAAACCCCATCCTTTTTACAATTTTGTTTTGGTTTATATATTTGTGCATACTGCTCCTTTTTGCTTTCTGTCTTCTCTCGTTTAATGCTTGCAGGTGAATGACGGTGGACTTGACCTGTCGGTGGGAGCAGAGGCGGTGGTGGATGGGACAGGGAGCAAGTGGCTGAAGCAGCTTAGGGTTTTCTTAGCTTTTTTTCTTTTGTTTTGTGTTTGGGTTGGGCTAGGGTTTTGATCTATTTGGGCTAAGATTTTGGTTTAAGTTGGGTATTGGGTTTGGGTAGGTTTAGTTATTGTAATTGGGTAGGGCAAATTGGGCTTGTGAGGTTATATTGGGCCCGGGCAAGGATTGGGTTGTATAGTTGCCCCTCTTTGCTTGTTGTCGTGTAACGAGAACAGAGCAAAGACTTTCGAAAGACCAACCTTGCCCGGTCTCGAGTCTCCACTTCTTTGGTGCTCTTATTCTTCAGGTAGCTTCGTTCCCATCTAGTGCGGCTCGTCGCTTTACTCCACTCCATTGCAACTTCAGAGAAATAATATTTGCTATCTTCAGTCTGTTCCACTGCAACTTCAGAGAGATAGGATCTGTAATTTAGCTTCAATCTGTTCCACTGCAACTTCAGGGAAATAAAATCTGTAATTTAGCTTCAATCTGTTCCACTGCAACTTCAGGGAAATAAGATTCGCTATTTTTAGCCTACTCCACAGCTATCCTCAGGGAGATAAGACTTGTGACTTCAATCCTCTCCGCTAAAACTTCAAGGAGATCTGCTGTGGCTTCGAGCCGTCCCAACTTCATTTCAGGGAGAAAAGATTTGTAATTTTTAGCCTGTTACCCTACTGCATAGGGGTTTAAGGCCCATCACTTCTGCTATGTTTCCCTACTGCTTAGGGAGTTAAGATTCGTCAATCTTCAGCCTGTTACCCTACTATTTAGGGGTTTAAGGCTTGTCACATTTGATCTGTTTCCCTATTGCTTAGGGGGTTAAGATCTGTGAATTCAACCTGTTACCCTACTGTTTAGGGGGTTTAGGTTTGTCAATCTTCGATCTGCTCCACTACTGTTTAGGGATATAAGATCTGTAATTTGGTCTGTTACCCTACTGCTTAGGGGTTTAAGACCCTTCGTCTTCGATCTGCTCCACTACTGCTTAGGAAGATAATTTGTAATTTTCAGCTTGTTACCCTACTGCATAGGGGTTTAAGGCCCATCACTTTTGCTATGTTTCCCTACTGTTTAGGGGGTTAAGATTCGTCAATCTTCAGCCTGTTACCCTACTATTTAGGGGTTTAAGGCTTGTCACCTTTGATCTGTTTCCTTATTGCTTAGGGGGTTAAGATCTGTGAATTCAACCTGTTACCCTACTGTTTAGGGGGTTAAGATTTCTCAATCTTCGATCTGCTCCACCACTGCTTAGGGAGATAAGATCTGTAATTTGGTCTGTTACCCTACTGCTTAGGGAGATAAGGCTCGTGGATTCACCGATTCCACTGCACCGTCCTCTTAGGAACATGATCTGTAAAATCAGTTTCATGTATCTATGTTTATGCCAAATAATTAGGATGCTATGATCAAACGCTCCTAACTAAATGTGATGCTTATGTCAAATAATTAGGATGCCATGATCGAAATGAATCAAATGCTCCTAACTAGATGGGTTATGAATGTGTCGAATAAATGCATGAGTGAGAATGGATCCCTTTTTAATGCTTGGGTTGTCATTGCTCTTTGTTCATCAAGGTTTTTTCACTGAAACGGTACTTTGTCTTTTTATTCAGCTTAGTTCTTTGAACAGAAAACCCGGAGAGGTGGTCCCGATTTAAACTCTTTCTTCTCAAATGCTCCCAATCTTTAAGTTTGGTTAGCTCAAAATAATAGCCCTGTTTTAGGTTCCTGTACTATTTAGAGACTTTTAGAGTAATATGCAAAACTCTTTTTGCAAAAATGACTTTAGTCCATTAATCATCATTTCAATGCAAAATGCTTGAAAAAGATCACAACAATGACAGGAATGAAATTTGTCAGAAACAAAACTTGAGGGGAACAAATATTGCTGGAATACAAAATGGATAGAAAGAAAATAGGTGCCCAGATATCGCAGCATGAGCTTCTATGTAAGAACTTCTTGAGGATTCCCTTTTTGCTCGATGTGTGTTTAGGGGATTTAGAGTATCCTTGTAGATGCCCCAAAATGTAATCTCTCCTCCTTGTTAATTTAGGTATCGTATGCCCCACCTTTGATTAATATTTGAATCGCCCTTTTATGGGTTTTCAATTCAAAATCCCTTTGGTCTCAAGGTGCCCTTTGCGAGTTTTCACCTTGGCCTCTCCCTCTTTTTTTTTAGGCGAAGTATTTCTTAACCGAATCCAAATTCACGGGATTGGGTAAAGTCTTGCCATCCATTTCAGCCAATATCAATGCTCCTCCAGAAAAGGCCTTCTTTACCACATAAGGTCCTTCTCAATTAGGCATCCATTTTCCTCTGAAATCCTTTTGTATGGGCAGGATCTTTTTCAATACTAGGTCTCCTTCGTGGAATTATCTGTGACGAACCTTTTTGTTGTAAGCTCGTATCATTCGCTTTTGGTACATCTGACCATAGCGAATAGCCCTTAGCCTCTTTTCTTTAATCAAATTCAACTGATTGTATCGGGACTGGATCCATTCTGCTTCGTCCAACTTTACTTCTGACAAAACTCTGAGGGAAGGAATCTCGACCTCGATAGGTAAAACTGCCTCCATTCCATAAACCAATGAGAAAGGCGTTACCCCGGTAGAAGTCCTGATAGACGTTCGATAAGCATAGAGGGCGAATGGTAGCTTCTCATGCCAATCTTTATAAGTTTCTGTCGCCTTTCCCACAATCTTCTTGATGTTCTTATTGGTTGCTTTGACTGCACCGTTCATCTTCGGGTGATACGGTGACGAGTTGTGGTGTCTGATCTTGAACTGACTGCAGACATCCGCTATCGTGCTGTTGTTCAAATTCAATACGTTGTCAGATATGATCCTTTCCAGCATTCCATATCGACAGATGATTTCCTTTTTCAGGAACTTGCTAACTGCTGATTTAGTGACATTGGCATATGAAGCGGCCTCCACCCATTTGGTGAAATAATCGATGACCACAAAGATGAAACGATGCCCATTTGAAGCTTTTGGTGAAATTGGCCCAATTATATCCATGCCCCACATCGAGAAAGACCATGGTGAAGTCATGACATGCAGAGGTGAGGGAGGTACATTAATCTTGTCTTCATAGATTTGGCACTTATGACATCTTTTGGCATAGTTAATACAGTCTCCTTCTATGGTGGACCAATAATAACCGAACATTATAATTTGCCTGGCCATTGTAAAACCATTAGCGTGTGTCCCACAGATGCCCTCATGGACTTCTTCCAAGATTTTCTTAGTCTCAATAGCATCTACACATCTCAACAGTACCTGATCATTCCTTCTTTTGTATAGGATCTTCCCGTCTAAGACATAATCACTAGCCAGTCTTCTCAACGTCCTTTTGTCATTCTCAGTAGCTTGGTCGGGGTACTCACGATTCTTCACATATCGCAGGATATCGTGGTACCAAGGGTGATCATCATTTTCTTCTTCTTCTTTGAGGTTGTAGCAATAAGCCGGAGCTTCATAAATGCTCATTTGGATTGGTTTCACATCCTCTTGCTTGTTCACATTAATTATAGAGGCTAAAGTTGCTAGGGCGTCAGCCATCTGATTTTCTTCTCGCGGGAGGTAGAAAAAGACAATATCATCAAACTCTTTAATTAACTCAAGGATCAGCCTTCGATAATTGATCAATTTGGGGTCTCTTGTCTCCCATTCACCTTTGAGTTGATAAATCACTAGGGTAGAATCTCCGTATACTTCTAACACCTTGATTTTACGCCCTATGGCCGCGCGAATTCCCATGATGCATGCTTCGTACTCTTCCATATTGTTCGTGCAGTCAAAATCCAATTTACTAGTGAATGGATAATGATCTCCATTCGGGGATACCAGGACTGCCCCGATTCTGTTACCCACAGCGTTTGATGCTCCGTCAAAGTTTAGCTTCCAAGGATGACCTTCTTAAGGGTCTTCTTCAGTGGTTGCTATATACAATAGATCTTAATTTGGGAAGTCAAAGTTCAGAGGCTCGTAGTCCTCTAGGGCTCTGCTGGCTAGGAAATCTGCTATCACACTCCCTTTTACAGCCTTCTGGTCCACATAGACTATATCGAATTCAGAAAGTAGAATTTGCCATCGGGTCATTCTCCCGTTCAAAGCAGTCGAATCCATCAAGAACTTCAGAGGATTCATTTTAGAGATCAGCCAAGTTGTGTGGTACAACATGTATTGTCTCGGTCTTCGGGTTGTCCAGATTAATGCACAACACAACTTTTCAATGAACGAGTATCTCGTCTCACACTCAGTAAACTTTTTACTGAGGTAATAAATCACTCTTTCTTTCCTTCCGGATTCATCGTGTTGGCCAAGCACGCATCCCATAGAATTTTCAAATACCGCTAAATACAGTATCAGTGGCTTATCTGGACTAGGTGGTGTCAACACCGGGGCATTAGACAAATATTGCTTAACTTTGTCGAAAGTCTTCTGGCATCCCTCGTTACAAACACCAGGGTTGTGTTTCTTAAGAAGACAGAATATGAGGTCACATTTCTCGGTTAGTTGTGAAATAAACAGAGCGATGTAATTTAATCTTCCTAGGAATCCCTGAACTTCCTTCTGAGTACGTGGTGGAGGTAACTCTTGTATGGCTTTGACTTTATTTGGGTCAATCTCAATCCCTTTTTCACTGACCACGAATCCTAACAGCTTTCCTGACTTGGCCCCGAAGGTACATTTTGCTGGATTGAGTTTCAACTGGAATTTCTTCAACCTCAAATATAATTTCCTCAAGACTTGCATATGCTCTTCTTCAGTCCGAGATCTAGCGATCATGTCGTCGACGTAGACTTCAATTTCTTTATGCATCATATCATGGAATAGGGTTACCATGGCTCTCTGATATATTGCTCCCGCATTTTTTAATCCGAATGGCATCACCTTATAGCAAAAGGTTCCCCACATAGTCACAAATATGGTTTTATTCATGTCTTCATGATGTATCTTGATCTGATTGTACCCTGAGAAACCATCCATGAAGGAGAAGAGTGAGTAACCTGCCGTGTTATCCACTAAGGTGTCAATATGAGGCAACGAGAAATTATCTTTCTGGCTAGCTTTGTTTAAGTCTCTGTAGTCTACATACATCTGTACTTTTCCATCTTTTTTAGGGACAGGGACGATGTTGGCTACCCATTCCGAGTACTTAACTACTTGTAAGAAACCAGCATCAAATTGCTTCTTGACCTCCTCTTTTATTTTCAACAAAACATGGGGCCGCATCCTTCGAAACTTTTGTTGAACTGGCTTGTATTCTTCTTTGATGGGGAGCCTGTGTACCACAATGTCAGTACTTACCTTAGGCATATCTTGATATGACCATGGAAAGACATCCTTGAACTCTTGGAGTAACTCAATAAGGTCCCGCTTTGTCTCTGTGGTAATGCAAGCTCTGATCTTTACTTCTTTCTTTTCTACTTCATCTCCCAAGTTCACGACTTCTACAGTCTCTTTGTGGGGTAGAATCTATTTCTCCTCGTGTTCTACCATCTTTAACAAATCAGGGGATAAGTTACAGTCTCCATCATCCTCAAAGTCCTGAGATCCCTCTAGACACATATCCCGCTCAAAAGGAGACTCTGAATTAGTAGCAACGTCACTCACATCATTGATATCTGGAGACCTGTTGTAGGTGCGAAGGAAGATACAAAGAACAAGAGAATCTAAGAACAATGATATGTATGGTATGATCATGAATGAAAGAATAAAAGAATATTTGTACAGAATAAGTCAAAAGGATGCATTTCATTGAAATAACGATTTCGAACATAAGCCTATTTCACAAAAGGACACTTATTACTCCTAGGCCTAGAGCAATAAGTGTGTTTTGAACATTACTCTGAGTTAGTTCTAAAGACTACAGGAATCTCTTCCGCAGTCCAATTATTCAGAACACTTCCCGACTCATAGGGGCGAATGCCTGACAAATTCTCTACCCTAGTTCCTTCTTTATATGTGGCGTTGATGTCCAAACTCTCCATCATTCCTTCCATGATTTCTTTCCCCGACTTTTTCCACTCGGAGTGAATGAACCCTCCAGACACAAAAGTCTTCGATATATGGGGGAAGATCATTGGTTCCCATTCGATTTCTCCCCCGCTCAATCGTGCTCTCCTTCTTTCTTACTTCTTTTCAAGCTCTTTCTTTCTTTGTTTCTTGTCTGGCTTAAATCCTAACCCAAAACGGCATTGTTTGTGCTTCACCATTGGTGCATTAATCCTTCCCTGGAGGTATCTCCTGAGTCCTTTTCTGGGTAGGGCCCCTTTTCCAACAGTTAGTCGTAGTCCCATTCTTATAGTCTCAGATAACCTGGGTATTGGAATCCTATTTCCTTCGGTAATAAATGTCACATTCACGAACTCTAAAGATCGAAAAGAGCACTCGATTGCTTCGTTATTTGCCTCTAGATATGAAGCGTCACTGGTTATTGCTGTGATGATATCTTCTTCAGCATTGATCATTACTAACCGACCTTCGGTTACCAATTTCAACTTCTGGTGCAGCGATGAAGGGACTGCCCCTGCTGAGTGTATCCATGGCCTCCCCAATAGGCAATTATACGAAGGCTTAATGTCCATGAACAAGAAATCTACCTCGTACGTGCTCGGCCCGATTAAGAGGGGTATTTCAATTCTCCCCATTACCTTCCTTTCCGTGCCATCAAATGCTTTTATTACACTTTGGCATGTCTTCATATGGGAACTATCCACTGGCAGCCTACTCAGCGTAGATAGGGGTAGGACATTCAGTGCAGACCTATTGTCAATCAATACCCCCGGTAATGTGTACCCTTTACAGTGAGTCGTGATGTGCAAAGCTTTAGTAAATCCTCGGCCCCCTGGCGGTCCTCATCGTCATTGAAGAATATGAAGTTGTCGACACTTATATTGTTAACTAAGCGGTCCAGTTTGTTTACAGAGATATCGTTAGCAACATAAGTTTCATTCAGGACCTTCATCAATGTGTTACGATGGGTTTCGGAGCTTAAGAGTAAGGCCAGTACCGATATACGAGCTGGCTGTTTGTGCAACTGTTCTACGACACTATATTCACTGTGCTTTAGAAATTTTAAGAATTATTTTGCTTCTTTTTTAGTCATTGATTCATTAACGGTTGGTTCAGGTCTCGCCGACTTCTCTTTCTTTTGCTCAATTGCCAATGATTTTCCTTTAACCTGTTCGGCTTTTGTAATTGGGGTATAACGCCTTCCGCTGCGAGTATAAAAACCCTCGTCTTGACCTTCCTCTGATGTATTAATCGGGATCTCCTCTCCCGGGATTGTCACATTGCAACTATAGTTCCACGGTACCCTTTTGCTATCTTTGTAAGGGAAAGCAACGGGTTTCTGGATTACGATCTTGGGCACAACTTGTGCTCCGGCTTCATTCATTCTCGGACGTGATATGATAACTACGGGGTGGTTGGCTTTGTAAACATCCTTTACCAACCCCTCTTCGAAGGCATACACATCTGTTTCTTCCGGGCTTCCGACATTTTCGAAGAATTCCAGCTCCTTATTATCCATCAATCCTTGTAACAATGCCTTGAATTCATTGCATTTCTGAATCTCGTGATCCTATTGATCATGGAACTCGCAATCCTCTTGATTATGGAACTCGCAATAATTCTTTACTTCTTGAGGTCTGACCCTTGAATTCTGTGCTATCAACCTTCTTTCCACCATTTTCTTCCATACTTTTTTCAACGGAGTATTCACTTCGGTAACATTCATCTTAATTTCTTTCCCCGAACTCTCGGTTATCGCATTTATTCCCTTATCCCCATGGTTAGGTAATGGATTCTCTGTACTAGGTGTATCATCAAATTTCACGATCCCCATGTTGATGAGTCTTTCAACCAATTTCTTAAAAATGATACAGTTTTCTATTGAGCGTCCTGTGGCTCCCGCATGGTATTCGCATTGGGCATTTGCGTCATACCAATTGGGGTATGGCGGTTGCATCAGCTTTAGATAGAAGGGAGACACAACATGTACGTCAAATAAACTTTGGTATAACTCCTTGTACGTCATTGGAATGGGCGTAAATTGGAGTTTCTCCCTATTTTGTTTTGTGTTGGGCTTTTGTCTGGGTGGACCTTGCTGTCCAGTAGTTTTCGACCTTGGTTGGCTTACGGTGATCGATTTCGAATATGAGCTCACATTATTTACCTCGTGCTCTTTCTTTCTCGGCGCTGACCTCTTGGCGTTTTCCCCAGCCTCTATTTTCCCACATCTTATCACATTTTCTATCATTTCTCCAGACATTACTATGTCTGGAAAACTCTTGGTTGCGCTACCTAGCATGTGGTTAATAAAAGGTGCCTTCAGGGTATTGATGAAGAGCATAGTGGTTTCCTTTTCCAACAGAGGGGGTTGGACTTGTGTGGACACCTCTTTCCATCGTTGGGCGTACTGCCTAAAACTCTCATTATGCTTTTTCTCCATATTCTGTAAAGTGATTCTATCAAGGGCTATGTCTGCCACATGACCGTACTGCTTCATGAAAGCTTGTGCTAGATCTTTCCATGAATCGATCTGGGCGCGACTCAGTTGGTTGTACCATCTAGAAGTGGCCCCAACTAGACTTTCTTAGAAGTAGTGAATTAATAGTTGGTTATTATTGACATGGCTTGCCATTCGTCTACAGAACATAGTGATGTGAGCTTCGGGACAGCTAGTCCCGTTGTACTTCTCAAATTTTGGAGTCTTGAACTTGGGAGGGAGTACAAGGTCAGGAACCAAACTCAATTCCTTAGCATCGATTCCACCACGATAGTCGGCGCTTTCCATTTCTTTAAAATTTTCTTCTAACCATCTACACCTTTCTTCAAGCTCTTTCGGAAGTTCTACCCTTGTCTTTTCTGCTTCTGTTACTTCATCGAGATTGAGGACCACAGGGTTGGTTGGGTTATCCCCGGATTAGATCCCGAGCCGACCTGATAATTCATCAGTGCCGAAACACCGGCCTGAAATGGTTGGGGTCTAATTGTGACTGATGGCCTTCTTGGATACATATCAGGTTGTGTCTGAACGTCTGCTAGGGCAAAACCCGGAGGGTAGGTAGGATCTTTATTATCATCTCCCGCATTGATCAAGGGGCTTTTCCCTTTTTCTAATCGGCCAGCCAATAAACATGTTAGTTGGTCCATCATGCTTCTCTGGGACTCCAGCATCTGGTCCCTCATATCTTGCTGGATTTTGGCAAGCTGTTCTTGCATACGTGTTTGTAATTGATCTTGCATCTCTTTTTGCATTTGTTCCAATCTCTCTAAGCTTTGATCCATTGCTCTTATTTTTCATCTTGTACCGTAACGATGTTCCAGGGTAACTGCCATGATTTTTAGGGTTTCTTGTGAGTTTTAATGCGTATGATGCAATGCTGATGCGTGAATGCAATGAATGCGATGAATGCAAAAAAGCGTTGATTCCAATTCGATTTCATTAGAGTAACTTTTCTAGAAAACAAGTTTCTTTACATAAAATAGGTTACATATAAGGCTTGGCCCTGATACTTAAGGCCTTGACCTGCCTAAGAAGCGAAGCTAGCTCTCAGCCTCGGTCCGATTTTGACTCGTATTTTAAACTCAACACATCGGCTTGTACTGCTAATGTTTGGAAGTGATCAGCCACTTTTCGCACTTGAGTCAAAGCTTCGCCCATGACGTAGTCCCTGCTCCTGACTTGGTCTTGAGATTGATGAAGTTGCTCCTTCCATCGCTCGTTATTTACCTCGAGGAGTTCTATCAGAAGTTCACGATTTTGCAGCGCTGTTTTGAGTTCTTCTATATTCTCTTTTAATTCTTCGATTTTATTCTAACTAGCTTTCAACTCGATTGTAGAGTTACGCGAGCGATACTGATACAATGACCTCTCTAACTCTGATACCCGAATTCTTAACCCCTCATTTTCATTCTGGCCTTCTACCAAACTTCTTTTCAGAGCACCTTCTCGAGCTTGAGCATCGCGGAATTTTTCTTCCCACTGGTTGGCTTTGCTTTGCTCTTCTTTAACTTCCTGTCGCCACTGTTCGGATGTTTTTCCTAACCTAGCGGTTCTCATTGATCTGCGCAGCTTCTTATAGTCCATTTTCAAACTATCCAAGTCCTCTTCAGCCTTGGTTTTCCCTTTTCTGAGTCTTTCAGCTTCTAGTTTCTGGACATCGACATCTAACCCTAACTGCATCTTTTCTTCTTCTAACTGCTCGAGCCTTTTTTCTAGCTCCAGACTCTTTCTCTCGAAATCTTGCCTAATGATTTCTAGCTCAGATGGGATTACTTTTAAGTGTTCTTCTATTGATTGAGGATTCCCTTGATCTGATATAGGGATGTTGTCGTTAATCCTTTGATTCCACCATCGGTCGTACTCAGAAGTAGTCATGGGATTGGCAGCAAACTTTTTCATTCTACGAGTCTGGTTCCAGGCATTTGATATCTCACGAACTTTCTTTTTGTAATTATTCCCTGTGAACATGAACTCGCACTGGGCTAACCCGTATGTTGGTGGTGTAAACTGTCTGGATCTGTACTGTCTTAATGCAAGCAGAGGAGCATATCCGACGTCTCCCCATACTCCTAACAAGGGAACCCAATCGAAATCTCTGCATCGGTATAATATTTCATCAGGAACCATCCACGGGGCTCTCCATTCAACGTCTTCTTCTTGCAAATTTTAGAGAATCGTCAGCCAATTTTCTTCTGTAACATCATCTTGCCTCGGTGTAGCCACTAACTCTTTCAGTGGAGAGTAATTTTCAGAGAAGATACGATACGAGACCTTTTCCACTTTTCAAAAATGGCTGTGGAACCAAGATAGCAAGAGCTGTGCACATCCAATAAATCTCCCTTCACCCACTCTTTTACAAGCATTCAATGATCTGAAAGTTTCAGCCAAGATTGCGGGTACAGGTATGGTTCCTTTACCAAGCCTGTCAAAAAGGTTGGAAACAACCTCGTCTACATGCCTCAAAGCTTTGGGGAAGATGACCAGTCCATAAATGCTCAGGGCGAAGACATCTACCCTTTTCTTTACATCGGGGTACGCTAAAATTAGATCCCTCAGGTTCCTCCAAGGAATGCATTTACAATCTCCTTTTTGTTTGATCCGGGTTGTCACCCACTGTTCGCTCATCCCTGTGATGTTCATCAGCTTTTTTGAAAATGCTGGGACGTTAGCAGGTCTGGAATAAATTCTGTCAACCTGAATCTTTGGGCAATGGAGCAGGGTCGTGTATTATTCTATAGTAGGTACCAAATCTACTTTCCCAAAAGTGACGCAACTGTAAGCAGAATTCTAATATTGGGCAAGGGCTCGAAGCAGGTGTTCATCTACCTTGACATCGAGCAGATAAGGTAAATCACCGTAATGGCAATAGAATAGCTCTTTGACCTCGTCATCCCACTAACCCCAAATTTCTTTCATCTCTTGGAGATTATTCTGAGTTACGCTGATCCGCGTAAAGTTCCATAACTTTGACACGTACCCCTCGTTAAGACTGTCACCTTTCTTTTGTTGTGTTGTCTCAGCCCATATCCGGACAGCCGCGTTGTCTTCTACTTTATCAAAAAACCCCTTTTCCTTGATAAACTATCTATTTAGGAACCGAATGCGAATCAACACCTTTTGTGATGAAAATGCCATGCAAATACAATCAAAGTAAAACAAATCAAGTTAGTATTTCATACGCAATTCAAAGCAAACAAAGAATAATAAATATAGCACTTGCTCAGGTAATCACTAGGGTTTCGGAATGGCTCTACCTAGGGTGGGTTCTTAAGGCTCGCTACATAGGGTTTGGTTCTAGAGTAAGGGTACCTGAACTAGCAGATTCCTCGATCTTCACCCATTATAGGCTCATACAGACCGAGTTCAGGGGAATACATTTCCCTATGGCTACACGGAGATGAAAATCTCACGAAGACATAGGTACGGATGTATCCCGAAAGTGATCCACTATCCTGCATGGAGGTGAAAACCTCACGAAGGAGTAGTTTCTCACTCCCACTTAAAGGGGTGTGACCACAGCGGTCATGCAATGCAATATGCAAGACTATTTAAAGACTCGAACCAACGCAGCAGGTATTGTATCATAAACCATAAAAAAATAGCTGATGAAATGCAATGAAAGGATCGCATTTCAAAACCAAATTTTTAATTTTTGATAAAAGACAAAAGTTCATCAACTTGTGGCTTGACTCTCTTATATGGTTTCTCCAGTGGAGTCGCCAAGCTGTTGTAACCATTTTTTTGGAAAACGAGAATCGACTTGGATTTTGAAAATGGAAACGAAGAACTGGAGTTGCCACCAATCCTTTTTGATGAGGTGTGATCGGGTCACCTTAAATTAATCATTTTAATAAAAGTTAAGATTTACTAAAACGATAATTTTTGGTCTACGAAAATCAGAAAATGAGTTCGGGAGTCGGTTACGCACGAGGAAGGATTAGCACCCTCGTAACGCCCAAAATTGATACCTAGTTGATTAATCAGTGTCTTTGTTGTCAAAAATTTGAAAACTTGAAAGACTTTGAAATACGATCCCTTTTTTTGCAAAAAAATGCTCAAATGTTAAAGACATTCTTGTCTCGAAGTAATAAAACACCATGTCCAGTAAGTTAGGACATGGCATCTCGAACTTTGAGAACAAGCTTGCCTTTTATTTAAAATTAATGTGTTTTAAAGGATATTCAGTTAGTTAGGGTGAACGAGGAAAATCAAAACCCAGTGAGTTAGGGTACGTTTCCTCGAATATCCGAACACCAAATATTGCCTTTATTTGCGAAAAATCTTATTTCGAAGTAACAAAATGTCATACCCGGTAAGTTAGGGCACCACACCTCGCATCCCCGAAAATAAGCATTTTTAAAATTCGTATTGAGATTTAAAAGAATATTCCATGATTTAGGTTAAATGAGAAAAATCGAAACCCAGTAAGTTAAGGCACGATTGTCTCGAGTTAACAAATACGGAGTATTTACTTTTATGAAAGAATTATTTTGGGTTAAGGCATTGGGTGAAAAACATAATGTGATTTATAGTAAAACATGAAAGCGAATTATGGTGCTAATACGTAATAATAAGCGCGATAGTGTCTAACATAATAATACGAGCAATTATGAAAGGTGAAATAATAGCAAGGTTAGTAAAGAAACGCATGAGGAAAACGAGATGATCGAATACATAGGCAAATAAATAAACAAAATAAATAAATAAAACATGACAAAATAAAATGACAATGATAACGAAAACGATAATAATAGGAATAACATAAGTAATAATAGTAAGAATGTAAATATGAAACGGTAAGGAACATACATATATGTAAAATGTATAGTACAAGATTAAAAAAATATATATACGATATTTGTTGAAAACAGTAATAATATATATATAAATGATGACGATATATAAATGTATACATGTATGTATTAAAATATACGTAATAATAGAAATAAAAACATATATGTAGTATTAAAAATATATATACATAATATATATAAAGATATAATTTTAAAATGTATATACATGATATATATGAAAATATATACATAATATAGTTATTATAAAAAATATATATATATATACAACATGTATGGCATTAAAAATAGTATTAAAACATAATACATACATATAAGATCGCCTAAAATAAAAAAATAAAAAAAATGCTAATGCTAATAATAGTAATAATAAAATGCTAATAAATAATAGAGATAGTATAATAATGGAAATATAAATAGATAAGAAACATAATAGAAGAATAACAAGGAAATGAAAAGAATAATAATCAAAATACAATGGTAATAGTAATTACAAAGATGATGATGATGATAATAATAACATTAAAGTAAAGTAAACAATAATACATATATATAAATATATATATATGTATATACGTATGTAGTAAAAATACACACTACTATATTATAATAATAATAATAATAATAATAATAATAATAATAATAATATAGAAATGCAAAAAGAAAATATAATAAAAATATTAAATTAATGTAATAAAAAAACAATACCATATGTAGGTATATATATATATGAAGATATACACTAATATATAATAATAGTAATAATAATAAAGTAGTAAAAAATGTAACTATAATAGTAAAATATAACAAATAGTAGTAAAAGAAAATAATAAAATTATCTAACTTAATAATAGAGGAGCTAAATAACTAAACTAGGGACTAAATTGAGTGTAGAACGAAAGTTCAAGGCCAATTTAAAAATAAAAATAAAAAGAGAAGGCTGAATAAAACACGCGAGATAAATGGAGAGACCAATTCCGCTATTATACCCTATCCCTAAAACGATGCCGTTCCATCAACTATCCCTGAAATGGTTAGAGGATCAAATTAAAAAAAGATTAACATTACAAGGCAGAATTAAGAAATAAAAAAAACTGGATTAAAACATAACAGAAATGCGGAAGGACCGCGCAAGCAATTATCCCAGTAGCAGCAAAACACGCGGATCCTCAGGCGTCGGGTCGGGTCGCGCACGGGTCACGTGAAACGGCGTCGTTTTGGCGTTGTGAGTTAAGGCCCAAAACGGCACCGTATTATGCCATTATATAAACCTAAAATTTTTTAAAAACATGTATTTTTTGCTGTTTCAGAAAAAAAGGGGAAAGAGTTCTTCCCTTCTCTCTGTGAATACCCCAGATTCCGGCCAGGAAGGCCACCACGTGCTCCCGCCGTCGCCGATCCGCCACGGTCGCCGACCACCGCACGCGGTGGCCGGAATTCCCAAAAGGTATATTTTTCTTCCTTTTTTATTTTCTATTATTATTTTTTGTTTACAATATATGTATATATGCGAATAAAATGGCGTGAAAATAAAAAAGAAAAAAAAAGAATTAAATCGAAAGAAAATGAAATCACCTTTGTTTTCTGATTTTTGATTCTATGTTTTCGTTTCTTCTTTTAATGTTTTTCTCTTGATTGGATATTTTATGCCTTTGACTCACTGATTTTGTGTTTTAAAATCAAATGCTTCTTTTTATTTCTCACCAAAAAAAACCCCATCCTTTTTACAATTTCGTTTTGGTTTATATATTTGTGCACACTACTCCTTTTTGCTTTCTGTCTTCTCTCGTTTAATGCTTGCAGGTGAATGACAGTGGACTTGACCTGTCGGTGGGAGCAGAGGCGGTGGTGGATGGGACAGGGAGCAAGTGGCTGAAGCAGCTTAGGGTTTTCTTAGCTTTTTTTCTTTTGTTTTGTGTTTGGGTTGGGCTAGGGTTTTGATTTGTTTGGGCTAAGAATTTTGGTTTAAGTTGGGTATTGGGTTTGGGTAGGTTTAGTTATTGTAATTAGGTAGGGAAAATTGGGCTTGTGAGGTTATATTGGGCCCGAGCTAGGATTGGGTTGTACAAACCCTATCATATTTAAAGGTTACTTCCACTTCAAGTTCTACTTTGGTAAAGTAGTACCATGTAAAATATCTTTTATGGAACATTTTTGAAATGCAAGATGATGGTGGTTATTGAATAATAATATTTTGGTTTGTTCCAAATGCAAGTTGCTCTCAATATAGAGGTTGTTCCGAACATAATTGTTTTGCGGTGATACTTTATTATAAGAGCTTATTTTGAATAATGACTCTTTTGGAAGAATACAATATTTCAATATAGAAACTATTACAACATGAATTTTTTAGTTATAACTGTATAATTGTTTTATCATTTTATTTTACTACAATTTTCCTTGCTTGGGAACATTTTTTTATTAAGAACTCTCATGCAACGGGTAAAATGATAATTATTATCTCTTCTAGAAGAACAATAATTATTCAAAAATAATTATTTTTCATAACAGTCACTGTTTGAAAATAATTACATCTAAAACAACTATATTAGAACATGACTTCCATTTAAAATTGTTGCCATAAAATGTATTGAGAACAACTAAAGTTTGAAACAACTCTTGTTTAGAATATAGATGTTTCAAGAATAGTTATATTTAGAACAACCGTTGTTATAATTTAAACCGTTTAAAATTAACCCGTTAGATCTCATGTTTGTAAAATGATATACATTTTCTAATCTAATTATCTTATGTTAAGTATATCTTATCTTGAATATTTTTAAATAAATTTTTATTTGATAAAGTGTATATTATCTATAATAATTTGTCAAGGAAAATTTTTTAAAAAAAATTATGTTTAAGATATACAATTAATTGAATAAACAAAAATTTGAAAAAAAGTTAATTTATTAATTGAATTTAACTTATATAAATAAGTTATTTGCTTATCTTTAAAAAAAGAAAAATCAAATAGAAATACATGGTTGGGCCACTTGTTTTATATACATATATATGACTTCATTCGATTCATATATTATTACTATTATCATTAAACAAACATTAATCTCACTTTTTTTTAAGGAAATGTTATCTTAAGTTGTTCCAGAAAAGTTATATTTGGTTCTTCCCACTCTTTTAGGAAAACACTATATTTAGTGAAACAATATAACAACATGTTCTGAATTTTAAAATATATTATGAAAATTTATTCCCAAATGTTTAGGGAAGAGTATTGCCTTTTTGTTTTTTTTAACAACAAAAGATAAAATATTATCATTCTAGTACAACATGCACTTGATTTTATGCATGAATTTTTTTCTCATGAAAAATAAAATTCATGTAAATAAAATCTGACAACTATTTAATTTATACAATTAATTTAATTTATATATATATTTAAATTGATTTATTTACACTTTAAAAAATTGATTTATTTAACCCTATTTTGATTTATTTAACCGGTGCGATCTAGATGCACATTTTCTTTTTTGTTTTATATCTTAATTATTCTAAATCCATCATTTACTCCTTTTTTGTATATCTCAGTTAGAATTTAAAATTATAATCGATCCTTTACTATTTTTAAATTTATCGAAAATAATTTATCAAATTTACAATACAGTTTTTCTTTATATATAACCTGTTTTTTAATTCGTAAAAGATAATACACAAGATAAATTTGAAAAAAAATATAATTTTTAAAAAAAATGCAAGATAAATGAAAATATAAATTTTATCTACACAAATATTCAAATTTAATCATAGAATTATATCAATATAAATAATGATGTTTTCCTAGAAATTTTTTCTAATTTTTCAAGAGATTTCTTTTCAAAAGATTCGAGTTCTACTATTTGAAGTAAATTTGGAACATAAATACAATATCATTTATACATATATTTATATATATATTTTATTTTTTACATTCTACTATTATTATTAACTTTATTTTTTTTTAATTTTTATTTCTATACAGTAAATTTAAGTGATGGAAAGATCCAGTGGTTCAAAATGTTATTTGCTTGATTTGAAGTCAAAATCTCTTCAATTCGTGAAGACAAATTAATCAGAAAAAAAAGAGACTAATTTGATAGTTTCTCCCATAGAGTTAAAATCGTGTATTATTTGCATTATATTAAATGAATGTTTGTATTAAAGTTGTTTATTTTTTAATTCAATTCATACAAAAATGGAAATAATAATTATAAATTTATATTTTATTTATTGTTGAATCATATGAAAATTGAATAAATAAAAAAATAAAAAGAAAAAATGAATTATTTAAAAGATCAGTTTTTCACTTTTTGTCATTATAAATGGAAAGCTTTTATCGGTTTAAGTTTCACACCCAACTGGATTGGTAATCAAATATTTACGCATTTGCGACGTCTTTGTCTTTACAAACTTTCTTATTAGTAACTTCCCTTGATTTCATTATATTTTCTTCTGTTGAATATAATTTTCTATATAATATTAATTTTGTATGGGTTTAAATCTTTTTACTCTTGTCCTTATTTTTGAAATTGTTCAATATAATCAACTTGTATATTTTCATTTTTTTTAATTTTTTATATATTTATTTTTCAATTAATCGTTTAATACAATAATTACTGATGGTTTATTTTGTTATAAAACTTAAAAGAAATATAAAATGAATAAGAGAAAAGAACAGAAAATGAAAAGATGATTCAACTTTTTCATTTGCATCCAATAAGCTTGTACATGCTCTTTATTTATATGGCTTCAAAAACCATAAATTACAAAGCATTAAGGACCAACATTAAGGTACCCTATAAATGATTTCAGGGTTATAAGATAATGAATTTAGGGGTTATGGACATTCATCTTTTAAGGGTTACAATAGAATAAATTTGGGAGGGGGGTTATGGACATTCATTTATCTATGAATTTACAAAACTCCCCATTGGATGTCCATCAATGAAAATGTGTATCGTTAAAACCTTATTAGGAAAAACCCTATGGAATAAAAACCTAATGAAGGAAAAAGAGTGTATAATCTCCTATTATAAGCTACCTCGTTAAAAACCTTTACCAGGAAAACCCAGTGAGACAAAACATTGGTTAAAGGAAAAGAGTACATCGTGTTTTAGACTCCCCCTAATGGCAACATCACATTACATCTTTGAGTCGACGCATTCAATCTTAAAAACTAGTCTTTCAAACGTTATGGTTGGCAATGCATTTGATGTAACCACCCTTCAATTGAACTATACATGTTGTATTATCTTCATCTAATATAGTTGACATCTTTTCCTGTAAAGATAAATTACATATCTTCTAGATATGTTGGGTCAATAACCTTAGCCAAACACATTATCGACTTGCCTCATGCATTGCAATTATTTTTGTACGATTTGAAAAGGCGGCAGTTAATGCCTGCTTTATTGAACGTGACGATATGACAGTACCTTCATATGTAAATAAATATCTTGTTTGAGATTGACCTTTATGCGGATTTGATAAATATCTATTATCAACATAGTTGACTAATAGAGATTTTGAATCATTTGAATAAAATAATCTTATATCAATAGTCCTTTTGAGATATCCAATACATGTTTAATTCCATTCCAATATCTACATGTTGGAGAAGAATTAAATCTTACTAACAAGTTTACAGCGAAAGCTATATCAGGTCTTATGTCATTTGCAAGATACATCAATGGCCATATGACACTTGGATATGATATTTCAGGACCAAAAAACTTTTCAGAATTCTCGTAAGGATGAAGTTGATCTTTATTCACATCTAATGATTGTACAACCATTGGGATACTCAATGGATGCATTTTATCTATGTAAAATTTCTTTAAGATCTTTTCTGTATAAGTTGACTGATGGACATGAATTTCATCTTTTAAATGTTCGATCTGTAGACCAAGATAAAGAAAATATATTTCCAAGATATTTCCTCTCAAATTCTTTCTTTAAACTATTTATTACATTTAGAAGCTTTTTAGGAGTTCCAATAATTTTAGATCATTAACATAAACAAAAAAGATCACAAAATCTGATTCATACCTTTTTATAAAGACACATGGGCAAATTGGATCATTTTTTATCGAGCAATTTTTTCGAGGAACTCTATATCCTTCTGGGATTTTTAAATAAATTTCACTATTAAGTGAGCCATACAAATAGGATGGAACAACATCAATCAGCCAAGCTAATAAGCTTTTAAACATGATTGCATCCACCACATGAGAGTATGTCTCTTACTAATTAATGTCGGGCCTTTAAGAAAATCTTTGTGCTACAAGTCGTGTGGCAGCCCAAACTTGGCCTGTAACATCCCAAACTAGGGCCTAGTCGGAATAGTGGTTTTGGGACCGCAAATTCGACGTTGAAATATTTATTTTATGATTATTATAAGGTCTAGAATATGAAATATGCATGTGTTAAAGTTTCATGAGGAAATTCTATGAGTAAGGTGTCCAATTGGTAAATAATGACGAAATTGAATAAATTGCAAAACTTGGATTCTAGAAGCAATTTGTATGAAATTGCTTTAGATTATTAATTATAGGTCTTAAAAGGCAATTTTCCCAATTTCTAAGTTTTTGGACAAAAATGGACATGTATGGATAAAATTTTAAAGAAAAGGCTTAAGGGCATTTTGGTCATTTGGCTAATTAATGAAATAAAATGGGAAAATAAAGGCACAAATTAGCCATTCTTCTCCCTCATCCAGCTGAATTTCTCAAGCCCTCCATAGCTAGGGTTTTCAACATTTTCAAGCTTAATAGTAAGTGCTTCCAAGCCACGTTTTTAATGTTCTTCGCATTTTTGAAATCTAGGTAGCTTACTCTCTCCATTTCTACCCATATTTTGAGTTAGAGTTCATGTTTGTAAAGTGGCCCATGTGTGATATGTTCATTCTTTGATGTTTTATGGAGGAATATGAAAGTTGTATGTGTGTTAAACATCTTTTTCTAGGTGATTTTCATGAAAAACCCCTAAAAAGACCTTTTTGCAAAAGGTGTAAAATATGTGGTAAAAATGTGAAATAATGGAGAAACGTGGGCTGACATAAGAGGAAAGAATAATCGTCTAGGCTCAGGTAAGATAGTAATTGCATGCATTTTATTATACGAGCCTAGGGACTAAATCGTAAAAATATGAAAGGTTAGGGGCAAAATGGTCATTTTGTTCGGGGTGAAATTTAGGCTCAAAAAGAATAATGTGAGGCATTCATGATTCCTTTTTATTGTTATAGACTGCCCAGAGCCATATTTATGGACCTAATGAATAGGATATTTCAACCATACTTGGACAAGTTCGTCGTTGTGTTCATTGATGACATTTTGATTTATTCTAAGGATGAGATGGAGCATGCGAAGCATTTGAGGACTGTGTTGCAGACTTTACGGGAAAAGAAATTGTGTGCTAAGTTTAGCAAGAGTGAATTTTGGCTCCAAGAAGTCGGGTTTTTGGGTCATATTATTTCAGGTGATGGCATCCGAGTTGATCCAAGTAAAATCTCTGCAATTATTGAATGGAAACCACCTAAAAATGTAACCGATGTTAGAAGCTTTTTGGACTTAGCCGGTTACTACCGAAGATTTGTGAAATGATTCTCCATGATCGTGACTCCAATGACAAGGTTACTACAGAAAGACGTTAAATTTGAATGGATAGAAAAGTGCCAGTAGAGTTTCGAAAAGTTAAAGACATTGCTAACTGAAGCTCCAGTTCTAGTATTGCCTGAGCCGGGAAAAAAGTTTGTGGTCTATAGTGATGCATCATTAAATAGATTGGGTTTTGTACTTATGTAAGATGGCAATGTGATAGCCTATGCTTCGTGGCAGTTGAAGCCACACGAGAAGAATTATTCAATACATGATTTAGAGCTTGCCGCTATTGTTTTTGCCTTGAAAATTTGGAGGCATTACTTATATGGTGAGACTTGTCGTATATTCACTGTGACACCCCTAAAGTGACCCTAGTCGGAAAGTGGTTTCGGGACCACTAAACCGAGTCATAAAGATAATTAACCGTCATAGTTGATGCTCATTATATGTACATATGCATGTGTGAAAATTTCATGTTTGAATTTTGTTAATAGTAAGTGAATTTTATCAAATAGGACCTATGTGAGAAAATTTGGAAATGTGCTAGGCAAATGTAAAGTGGCCTAATAATGCATGTTGTGAAATGATGGGTTTGCATGTCAAATTACCCAAAATTAAAGCATAGTGGCCGGCCATGCTATGGGTGGAAACATGTTGCAAACATGTTGTGTTAGTGAGTTACGTTAGAAAGAATAAAAAAAAGGGGTTAGGATTAAAGTAATGCAAAAAGGTGGAGTGATGAAAAAAAAATGGTCTCATCCATGCCCCCCCCTTTGCCGTGAATGGAAGAAAGGAAACAAAGAAAAAAAAGTGTTCATCCTTGAACATCTTTGGCCGAATAGAAGAAAGAAAGGAAGGGAATGAGCTTGGAGAAAAATCAGCTATGAAGGCTCACTAGATTAAGGTATGTTTAGTGTTGCTTTGAAAGTTCATACATCCCTTGGATGATTAGTCTAAATTCTAACTATCTCATGGATGGATTTGGGATTATTAGAGAGTTAGTATTCGACTAAGAGGCTTCAAAAGTTTTAGTTGAAGCCTTGAGACTATTAGCATGTTAGCTATATGGATGTGTTAAGTTACTTGAAATGCTAGATAATTTGAACTCCCTACCAAATTCTTTAGGCAACCCATGTTAGAAATTTCGGTATTGAGATGTCTAGATCTTTCGGCCATTGTAGCTATGGAGGAATAAAGTTTTTGTTTCTTGTTAAATTGGATGAATCTTGTTGTATGAGTGCTTGAACAAACTATGATTAAATGGATGCATAGATTCAAAGTGGGAAGAAATGGGCTATTATATTTGATGCTAATGCCGAATATGAAGATGATGAACTTGAATAAATAATATTCAGCTAGCATGATAAGTTATGAAATATTAAGTAGATGATATAATTGATTGATGAAGTGGCTAATAGGGATTTCTAATGAAATTGTTGCCAAGGCCGAATGTATCATGAAGTAAATAAAAAAAAATTCTAAATGTGCATTATGTGCTTATATGTGTATTCGGCCAGGGAAGTTCGACATGAAACTTTGATAGGTTTGAGAGATGAATGACCGAATGAGCTAGAGGTTATGTATGGATGAATTTTATGCACATGTGTGTGTGTGGCATTAGTAGCTAATGGCATTCGGCATTGTTTAATTAAAATTAGAAATGAATGCTTGAAAGTTAAATAGGTCACTCTAATGACCAAATATGCTAAAAGCTAATATATGGACAAATGATACGAACGAATTGGTTTTTGAAATGTATATGGTTGCCATATATATGTGTTTGATTGAGAAGTAAATTTGTTTGATTTAGCTCAAGAGCCTAGAGGATCAAAGTTGGATAAGGGAAAGGAAAAAAGTGATCGAAGAGCCGTCGTAATCGTTCGGCAACTTCCGAGGTAAGTTTTAAGTGTTTAAACATTGAGTAAATTCAATTATAATAGGACATGATGAGTTGATTTAGTAAGATATGATATGGCCATGATATGTTCTAAGCTCAAATGGTAAGTTCTTAAGTGTTTGAGCTTGGGAATTTAAGGGTAATTTGAAATAGTCTGCTTCGGCCAGCAGCAGTAACGTGACTTTAGAAAATCACCATAAATTTATGGACTTGAATTATAGGCTTAATGAGACATGAAATTAAATCTTAATGAGTCTAGTTTCTTATAAAAGAAACCGTGTAAGCAAAGGAATTTCCGATAATGAGATATTTAAAGTTGTGTGAGACGGTGTCAGAATGACTCCGAAATCCCCTGTTCTGTTTTTAGAAAATCATTATAAATTGTACAAAAATGGTTATAAGATAAAATTTATATGCTTAGACTCCTTAATGAGTCTAGTTTCAAATGAAATCAAATACAACACATTTTGAATTCTGTAAAATGAGAAATTTGATTCGTAGTGAAGAGTGGTCAGATTAGTCAAACAGTGAAACAGAGGAAACTTTAAGAAAAATCTGGTATTTATTGGCCAAACCTAAAATTCTGGAAATTTTATGGATGGAAGATATACGAGTCTATATTCAGGAAAAATTAACAGAAAGTGATTTGGAGTTTTGTAGCTCCAGTCATAAATAATTTAGTGACTATTGCTCAGGAAAAACAGCTTGTGCTGAATTTGAGATTATGTTGTGAACCTTGATAAACTTGTTTTAGTTGCTCACAAGCTATTGATTAAACCCATACTTGAATTCTAAATCGTGATATTGTAAGTTTATGAGTATTCGAATATGAAATGATAGTATGGCCTAATGGCCGATGTGATGAATGTGAAAGTGTATATATGTGATAATGCCTAATGGCCGATGTGATGAATGTGAAAGTGTATATATGTGATAAGGCCTAATGGCCGATGTGATGAATGTGAAAGTGTATATATGTGATAATGCCTAATGGCCGATGTGATGAATGTGAAAGTGCATATATGTGATAAGGCCTAATGGCCGATGTGATGAATGTGAAAGTGGATATATGTGATAAGGCCTAATGGCCGATGTGATGAATGTGAAAGTGTATATATGTGATAATGCCTAATGGCCGATGTGATGAATGTGAAAGTGTATATATGTGATAAGGCCTAATGGCCGATGTGATGAATGTGAAAGTGTATATATGTGATAAGGCCTAATGGCCGATGTGATGAATGTGAAAGTGTATACTATTCTATATAATTATTTTTATAGATAGTTTTCATGAATAAAAAAATATGTGATAAGGCCTAATGGCCGATGTGATGAATGTGAAAGTGTATATATATGTGATAGGGCCTAATGGCCGATGTGATGAATGTAAAAGTGTATATATATGTGATAGGGCCTAATGGCCGATGTGATGAATGTGATAAGTCCCGAAGGGCATTTGTGTCAGTACTATATCCGGGTTAAAACCCCGAAGGCTTTATGCGAGAATATTATCACTGATTAATGTCCGTAAGCTTCGTGCTCGTACTATATCCGAGCTCTAAAGACCCGATGACTACGTGTGGGGATTTTGTCCGGGTAAGACCCGATAACTTCGTGTGGAGATTATGTCCGGGTAAGACTTCGTAATAAGAATTGCTTATAAATATATTCAATGCGAAAGGTTAAACAGGTATGTACTCCAAGTTTATATGTGAGCTTGATTTGCACTAAATCATGAGGTAGTTATGTGACGCATACGAGAGCAATCTATGAGACTATTCCTATGATTATGTGACATCGGATCAGAGTGAGAGGTTATGTGAAATCATACGATATATCTATGTCACATGAGCTCACTTTTATGTGAAAGTTTATCTGCCTATTGTATATGATGAGATGTGCATATTCGGTAAAGGGATGGTATGCCCGAAGGAAGAGTGAAATAAAAATACGAACAACTATGTTATAATTTGATTGTTATCTGTTGACACTGCTTAAAACTTACTAAGCATTGTAATGCTTACTCCGTTTACTCTGTTTCCTCCGTTTTATAGATCTCATTGCGAAGCTACAGGCTCTGGGATTGTCAGCAACTAGTCACACTATCACTATCCACTGTTTGGTACTGCTATGTTTTGGATTATCTTATGGCATGTATAAAATAGACTAGTGGCGGAAGAATATTTTGGTTAATGTATATAGCCATGCGAAAATGGCTTATATATGTTTGAGCATAATGTTATAATCATTTGGTATGGAATGGTTAATCACTATCATAATTTGTGCTATTTATGCTAAAAGGGCTAGTTGAATCATGGAAACTATGAAATAGGTAAAGTCTACCTTAAAGGCAGATGCTGGCAGCAGCAGTGATGTAGATTTGGAAAATCACTAAAAATAGTAGGATTGGAATTAAATAATGAATAAATTATGTAAACGAACCTTGATGAATCTATCTTCATAGGAAAGTAACGAAACGATCATATGGACAGTATGTTAAGAGATATTCTGGTTCTCGTGAGACAGGGCCAGAACGGTTTCTGAATTCCCTGTTCCGACTTTGGAAATTCATTATAAATTAACCAGAGATAATTAGGAGTCATGCCATATATGTATAGATTCCTCTCTGAGTCTAGTTTCTATAGAAACAAACGGCATCAGTATTGAAGCTCTGTGCAGGGAGATATCCAAGTTGTAATGCGCAAAGGTCAGTGTAGTCGATCCCTGTAACATGGGAGACTTTGACTAATAAACTGTACTAATTGACTCGACCAAAAATTCTAGAAAAAAATATGTAGATGGGCATATGAGTCTAGTTTCAGGGAAAAATTACAAAACTGATTTTCGAGTTGTGAAACTCAAGATATGATTTTTAAGGTGACAGTGTCGCAGTTAGCCAACTGCCTGGAAAATTTTAAAATGGACTGCGATAGTAAGCGAATTTAGTCTGTGAACCCCTCGTGTTCGATTCCGGAAACGGTCTGGGGTACGTGGTGTTACAATTTTATTGGTATCAGAGCTACGGTTTAATCGATTCTAGGACTAACGTAGCACGCGTGAGTCTATTTATACATGCCATAAAGTGATAAAATGATAGTGTGATGATTTTGGCTATTAAAATGTGTTTGCTGTATTGTAATGAATTTTGATCCCGATCGAGCTGTAGCAAGCTTCTGACTATGAGAATTTGCGATATAACTTCATTTAGATATGCCTAAATTATTAAGTTGATCAGGTACGTATCATGTACTCGTATTTGAATTTCGATTTGGATTGAATTATAAGGGTATAAGTGATGCAATTTTGAAGGAGTGTTATGACTATAAATGTGATTTTTGTATGTGGCTATGGAACTGGAAGTTGAATGGTCGATAAGCATGTTGTGTTTGTATTCAAGTAATGTAAATGATATACTAATGTGTATTGCTATATGTGTATATGTATGTAGAGACGAAATTGTCGAATGTAAAAAGGCAGTGAAGCGTATAGAGTGGTTGGTTTTCAGCACTAAGTGTGCGGGCAATAAGTGTTCACGGTTGTGAGATTGGCACTAAGTGTGCGGGCAATAAGTGTTCACGGTTGTGAGATTGGCACTAAGTGTGCGGGCTTGAAATGCATGGCACTAAGTGTGCGAGTTTAAAGTACATGGCACTAAGTGTGCGTGGTTGATTATTAAGCACTATGTGTGCGAACCCACTATATATATATATTTTCTATCAATTATTTATATTAAGGGTGCGACCTTACCAAGTCGATTTCGGACAGCGGAAAGGGGTAAGTTTTTGAGTAATAGAGCTTAAATTATGATTTGATTAGATCATGCTTTAAGCAAATCAAAATCATGCTCTTTGTGTGTGGCTATTGAGCCGAAATTGCAAGAATGATAAGTGTCTTGTGTTTGAGTTTTGCTAATGAAAATGAAATACGAATGTGTCATGATTTATTGTTAAATGTGCATGGTTATTCGAATGATGTCCGGGCTAAGTCCCGAAGGCTTTGTGCTAAGTGACCATATCCGGACTAAGATCCAAAGGCATTGGTGCGAGTTACTAAATCCGGGCTAAGTCCCGAAGAGCATTCATGCTAGCGATGTATCCGGGCTAAGTTCCGAAGAGCATTCGTGCTAGTGATATATCCGTGCTAAACCCCAAAGAGCATTCGTGCTGGTGTTATATCCAGGCTAGGTCCCGAAGAGTAATCATGCTGGTGACGTGTATTCAGGCCTTCGTGCCTAGTAGGCTTCGTGCCGGTAATTTGAGCAAAGTTTAAGTGCTCATTACTATACGAATTCAAATTTAAATGAGATGATATGTTTAAAAGTGTACATACATGATGTTTATAGACTTGGTTAAGTCATATCAATGTGTATTAACGAATGAATAAGAGCACTATGTATGTGAATGATTAGAGGCACTGTGTGTGTGCGAATTCCTTTAACCGAGCACTATGAGTGCGAGATCGGTCAGTGGGCACTAAGTGTGTGAAATGGAGTTCATGTAAGACCTCGTTTGGGACGAAGGCATTGATTTGAGATAGTGTGTAAGAACTATACATTTAAGATGTTTAGGTACGTATTACTTACACATCGGTGATTTGATTTTGAAGTGAATCATAGCATCAAAGAAGAATATATATATAAGTGTAATTGATGGTTATATTTGCGAATATGAGAATGATTTAATCGGTCATGGTATATTTGTGTATGAATTATATATATTAAAATTTCTTTATGTACTCATGTACATTCAGTCAATGATTTGTGAATTATTAGTATTAAAGAATGATACTTAAGTGTGAATGATTGTTATTTCTACGAGTAAAGCAATGACCTATTCGATCAAATGTTGTTAATATATGAGATTATTTATTTTAAATGCATCGTATGAACTATTAGTAAAAGAAAAATATGTGCTGAGAATCTATGTTTATGTTTATGTGCATTCGGCCATGAAGCAATTTGAATTGGGAATAATTCTGTTTAAATGAATGTTTTGATTTTCGATAAGTTTTAATTATTTGTGATGCCTAAAACTTACTAAGCTTTGAAAGCTTACTTCGTTTGTTACGTTCTCTGTTTTATAGATTGTTGATTCCAGTTACCTGCTCGGAAAGGGAATCGTCAGCTACTCGTCACACTATCTGTCATTTTGGGGTACTACTATATTTTGAAGCTAGTATGACATGTATGGAATAGACTTAAGCGAATGATATTTTGAGATGTACTTATATATAAGCCATGTGAATATGGCTACTTTTGAATGTCCATACAAGTTTGAATTTCGATCTTTAGCTGAGTTTGGCGATGTATATTTTTATTTTATTTTTTTATTGTGGATGTTTTTAAAATATTAAATTTTGAATCAGTAACTCTTCATAACCCACCCCGGCGACGGACACGGGTTATAGGGGTGTTATAGATGCCATGTCTCAAACATGGTCTTACACAAGTTCTAGCATATCTATACCGATGCCATGACCCAGATATGGTCTTACACTGACACATCTAGTAGTCGATGCATGTCCCAGACATGTCTTACACTGGCTTACATCTCGAGGCCGATGCATGTCCCAGACATGTCTTACACTGGCTTACGTCTCGAGGCCGATGCCATGTCCCAGACATCGTCTTACATTGGCTCACATAATGTGGCTGATGCATGTCCCAGACAAGTCTTACACTAGCTCACACAAGTGACCCAAACGTTATGGCATGAATATTTAATTTATTTCCTAAGGTTCAACTAAGAATTTTTCTATCTCCATTCTCATCACATTTTCTCATTTCCACAATCTTAGGCTATAATAATTTCAATACAATTCAAATACATATATTAATAATGTAGTTGTACTATTTACATACAACTTACCTCAGATTACAAAATGTTGCGACTAGTCGGTTTAGTATATTTTCTAGTCTTTCCCCTGGTCTAGATTCAGATTTAGTATTTCTTGATCTATAATAACAAAATGAACTTATTTAGTCACTTTATCAATCTAGGTACTATACAATTCATAATTGGGCAAAATGACTAATTTGCCCATAGACTTTTACAAAATGACCATTTTACTCCTAAGCCCGAAAATTGATTTTTATTGAATTTCTTCACATCTTAAACCTAGCCAAACCCTTTCTAATCTTTTAGAAACTCCAAATTCCCACTATTTCGCACACTTATCATCTATTTTACAACTTATGCAAAATAGTCCTTTTAGATGTTTTCATGCTAACACCTTTCACAAAAGTTGTTTATAAGACACCGAAGACTCATTTTCTTCCATAAAAACTCAAAAAAAATTACAAATCCTTTCATGATAAAACCTTAAACTCTTAATCATTTTGCAAAATAGTACCCTCATTTGAAAGCTTATGCTTCAAGGGTCTTAAAAATGCAAAAATCATCAACAAAGGGTATAGAAATCACTTACTTGTGAGTCAAATAAGTAGCTAAAATTTCAAGCTCCCAAAGCCTTATTTTTTCTCGTAAAATCGGTGAAGAAGGAGAGGTGAAAGAGATGATGTTATCCTTTGATTATTTTATTTCTGCTTTAGTCAAAATAAGCCACCTAACTTACCAAACTTTGAAAATTTGACCACCTTTGTCTCCTATGGCCGGCCATGCCTCCCTAAAGGATCTAATTGACCTTTAAAAATCCCCAATTTAGATTCTCTAGCTATTAGGTACTTTTAGCTAACAAAATAGGACTTTTGAATTTTATGCGATTGAGTCCTTTTTCACAATTGGGCTCACAAACGTCACAATTAACTCACCAAATTTTTTGTGCACTCTTAAAAACATATTATAACATCAAAATAAGTATAAAATAATTTATTCAACTCTAGATTTGTGGTCTCGAGTCCACTATTCCGACTAGGCCCTAAATCGAGATGTTACATTTCTCCCCCTTAGGGATTTTTGTCCTTGAAAATCATACTGGTGAATAAGTTTGGGTATTGATCCCTTATAGTCTCCTCGGGTTCCCATATGGCTTCCTCGACTCTGTGTCTCTACCACAAAAATTTCACGAGTGCTACACTCTTATTCTTCAAGTGTTTGACCTTCTGAGCTAAAATCTTGACCGGTTCTTCGCCATAAGTCATGTCCGGATGAATTTCAACCTTTGTCGGTGCAATCACGTGTGAAGGGTCTGGTCTATATTGACGTAGCATAGATACATGAAACATGTCGTAAATCCTTTCCAACTCTAGTGGCAAAGCTAACCGATAGGCAACCAGTCCTACTCTCTCGATAACTTCATAAGGTCTAATGAAACGAGGACTCAACTTGCCCCTTCTACCAAATCTGAGGACTTTCCTCCACGGGGATACTTTCAAAAATACCTTATCACCGACTTGAAATTCAATTTTCTTTTGTTTCAAATATGTGTAGGATTTTTGTCTATCCGAGGCAGCCTTCAAGCAGTCACGAATCACTTTAACTTTCTCTTCGGTCTCTTTAATTAAATCGACCCTGTGAATTTGACTCTTTCTGAGTTCAGTCCAATATAAGGGCGTTCGACACTTTCACCCTTACAAAGCCTCAAGGCAAACAATAACTTTCTACTCAAGGCGTCGGCGACTACATTCGCCTTTCTCGGGTGATAGTTAATTATCAGCTGATAATCCTTTATTAGCTCTAACCACCTTCATTGCCGTAGATTCAATTCTTTATGCATCATTAAATACTTGAGACTTTTGTGATTAGTGAATACTCGGCATTTCTCTCCATACAAATGGTGCTTCCAAATCTTCAATGCGAACACGATGGCGGCCAACTCTAGATCGTGCATCGGGTAAATTTTCTCATATGGTTTTAGCTGTCTTGAGGCATAGGCTATAACCTTGCGTTCTTGCATAAGCATGCACCCCAAACCATTCAAGGAGGCGCCACTATATATTAAAAATTCCTTACTCGAATCCGGTTGCACTAACACTAGGGCTTCAGTCAACAAAGCCTTTAATTTCTCAAAACTCTGCTGGCACTTTTCTATCCATTCGAACTTGACACTTTTTTGCAGTAGTCTTGTCATCAGGGTAGCTATCATAGAGAATTCATTTACAAACTGCCTATAGTATCCGGCCAAACCTAAAAAGCTTCAGACCTCTGTCACATTCTTCAGCGGTTTCCATTCAACAATAGCCGAGATTTTGCTAGGGTCAACTCTTATCCCGTCACCTAACACAATGTGTCCTAGAAATCCAACCTCCTTAAGCCAGAATTCGCTCTTACTGAACTTGGCATACAATTGTTTGTCTATCAGGGTCTATAACACAGTCCTCAAATGCTTCATGTGCTCACTCTCATCACGCGAGTAAATCAGTATGTCGTCGATAAAGACCACCACGAACTTATCCAAATATGGCCGAAAAATACAATTTATGTAACACCCCTTACCCGTGTTCGACACCGGAACAGGGTATGAGGCATTATTGGACTTAATCACTAATCATCGTATAAAAACTGATTCATAATTTTACTCTAATTTAAAACTTTTTCAAACACATTCAAGTTGTCCCTTAAAAAGAGCTTACAAGGCCCATATCAAGATTTAATTCAACCACACACATAGACAAGCATGCACATTCATAAATTGCATCATTTAATTAATAACATAATCAAGACTATCTATATTAAATGACTTTTTACAATAGAGACCTTCAAATAACATAGGTCAGTATTTTAAGCCAATTCCTAGCAACTTAATAACAATTAAACGAGTCTCCATACATGCCAAAGACTTAAAATACTTTAAAACCTTTATATATCGATCAATAGTTTGATAGTGTGATTTAACCTCCGGCGACCTCCAACTCAACCTAACATCTGGGACATTATAGGAAAAAGGAAAGGAAGGGAGTAAGCATTATAGCTTAGTAAGTAAGTATGTAAATATTAATAAACAATACATTATCATACTTTAAACAAAGTCACAATATGTTCCCGGAATATTACCATCACAAACACACAGACTTTCACTATTATAATCATAAACAAGTTCAAAATAAGCTGTCTAGCAGAGTACCAACAGTTAAAATATTTATTTCTTGAGCTAAAGAACTCCAAATTACAAACCGTTAATTTTCCTTGAAATTATATTCACATATATTTTTACCATAAAATTTTCAGAATTTTTAGTCTAGCCAATTAGTACATTTTATTCATTGAAGTTACCCCTGTTTCACTGCTCAACTATTCTAACCACTCTTCACTACGAATCAATTTTCTCCTCGTATAGAATTCAAAGGATGTTCTAGTTTATTTCATTTGAAACTAGACTCATTAAGTATTTAAAGTATATAAATTATATCCATAATTAATTTTTTACAAGTTTTAATGATTTTTCCAAGTTAGATTAGGGGATCACATAGTCATTTTGAACCAGTCTCTTAAAAACTTAAATATCTCATAATATAGAATTCCTTTGCTTGCTCTGTTTTTGTTATATGAAATAGACTCATTAAGCTCTAATTTGATATCTCATTCAGTCTCTGATTCAATTTCTATTATTTTTTGTAAATTTTTAGATTTACATCACTGCAACTATCCAGAACAGTTTTATTGTCAATTTTGATCTTTCACACTTCAATTGTATTCATCACTTTCCCATAACAATCTTTCCAATTTCCAATCACATATCAAGCATATTGCTCATAAGTTACACATGTATATACTTACACTTATCATCACAAAGTCATACACAATTTCATTTAATCAATTTCCCAGTTGAATGCTTTAGAATAATAACAGATACGCGATGGTATCGCACACAACCCACCTTTAAAATCGAAGCTCTCTTGTACACATAGTGCCCTTCACTTAGCACCACTCATGTGACCTAGCTCAATTGTACACATAATTTTGGCTCTCTTGTACACATGGTGAACACTTAGTACCACCCATGTGACCTAGCCAGTTTATCTCGTAGCTCTCTTGTCTACATGGTGTCCTTCACCTAGAACCACGCATGCGACCTAGCTATATATATCCCGTAGCTCTCTTGTCTACATGGTGTACACATAGTATCACCCATGCGACCTAGCTACACCATAATGTCTCGTAGCTCTCTTGTACACATGATGTGCACTCAGCACCATACATGTGACCTAGCTACATACCATCCGTATCATCCAATCTTTCCGAAGGTTCAACCGGGAATTCTCTCTCTTCTAATACTTGATTCCATACTTCCAATAGTCAATTATGATTCAAAAATCAGCTACAATACATAAAATATGCTGAAATACAAAAACATAATAAAGATAATGTATTATTTACATACAAACTTACATACTTTCTCATTTCCATGTCGAATTAATATTGAACATTTAAATCATCATAATTATATTTACTTTCAACACCTCGGCAATCATAGTAAATATATCAATTTTACATTGAAACATGCATAAATTAATGCTTATTATACATATGAACTTACCTTGATACCAAAACGGCCATTTTACCAACTTTCTTGATTTTCGATTTTTCTCCCATTCTAGATTCAAATCTCATTTTTCGGGATCTAAAACATCATATTTTACTTATTTAATTAATGTACTATTCAAAACAGTCCTTAACTCAAACTTTGGAAAAATTACAATTTTGCCCCTAAACTTTTGCATATTTACACTTTTTCCCCTAGGCTCGGGAATTAAACTTCATCCCTTATTCTTATGTTTTATGACATGCTGATCATTTTTCCCTTCTATGACAAAATCAAATTCTCACTCTAACACATAGTTATGAACAATAACAACTTTTACCGATTAAGCCATTTTACTCATTTTTGCTTAAAACCGCTTAGCAAAAGTTGTTTAACATAATTTCAGCCTTCATATTCTATCATAAAACATCAAAATAAACACATTTCACCTATGGGTATTTTTCCAAATATGAACCCTAGCTTAAATTATTGCTAGAATAAGCTTAATCAAGTTACCGGGATTCCAAAATCGTAAAAAACTTAAAAAACGGGGCTAGAACGGACTTACTATTGAGCTTGGAAAGCTTGAAAACACTAGCCATGGCTTCTCCATGCTAATTTCAGCCTCCATGAAAAAGATGAGTCAATTTTGGCTTTATTTTCCCTTTTTATTTCTTTTAATTACTAAATGACTAAAATGCCCTTAAAGCCTTTCTTTAAAATTTTGTCCTATTCATGCCCATTTTTGTCCAAACAAAATATAATGGTCTAATTACCATTTAAGGACCTCCTCTTTAAACTCCCATTTCAATCAAGTACTTATGAATTAGAACACATATTTTGCAACTTTTGCAATTTAGTCCTAAAAGTCCAATTAAGCACTTTATAAAATTACTTAACGATATTTTTACACAATATTTTAATCAATAAATAAACCTTAAAACTTAATAGGAATAAATATTTTGACTTCGAATTCGTGGTTCCAAAACCATTATTCCATTTAGGCCCTAAATCGAGCTGTTACAGCAACTTCTGCAAATAAGCCCTAATAGGCAAATTAAACATGCAATCTATAAAATTTCTTATCAATACCCTAACACATGCATCTAATCACTCGGTAAATCATAAAAATTAATCAAAATAAACTTTTCTATCTCAAATTTGTGGTTTCGCAACCACTATTCCATTTAGGCCCTATTTCGAGATGTTACAATTTATCAAATCCATAAACACCGCCAGGCATTAGTCAAACCAAAGGGCATAACAAGGAACTCATAATGCCCTTATCTTGTCTGAAACGTAGTCTTCGGTACATCTTGCTCTTTCATCCTTAACTGTAGTATCCTGACCTCAGGTCAATCTTGGAAAATACAGTGGCTCCCTTTAACTAATCAAACAACTTATCGATCCTTGGCAAAGGATACTTGTTCTTCACTGTTACCTTATTGAGCTGTCTATAGTCGATACATAACCTCATTGACCCATCTTTCTTTTTCACAAAGAGCACCAGAGCACCCCACAGGGAAAAGCTCGGTCTCGCAAAGTCTTTGTCAGTTAGCTTCTGTAGTTGAGCTTTCAAATCCTTTAACTCCGTAGGAGCCATCCTATACAGAGCAATCGAGAAGGGTACCGTATCGGAGACCAACTCGATTCCAAACTCAACTTCCCTAACTGGAGGTAATCCGAGTAATTCCTCCGGAAACACATCTGTAAACTCATAAACCACTGGTACCAATTCAATCTTCAACTTAGACACTTGAGTATTTAGCACAAAACCTATGTAAGCCTCATATCCTTTTCTCAAATATTTCTCAGCTGTCAAAGATGATACTATTATAGGCAAATTATCCGATTCATTTGGCCCAACTCGAAGAACATTTTCGTCTTCACATTTCAATTCAATAACTTTACTCCCACAGTCCACTATAACACTATGAGAAGTCAACCAATCCATCCCAAGGATTACATCAAATTCATTAGACGGCAATAACATCAAGTTTGCCAGAGAACAATGATCTCTAATTTTCAAACGATAATATCTACATACTTGGTGCACTAGCACAAGTCTGCCAAAAGGGTTGGACACTTTTATCATATGCTCAGTGGACTCTACTACCATGTTCATACGAGGTATCAATTTATACAAATATAAGAGTGGGTAGACCCTGGGTCAATTAAAGCAACAACAGATATTTCATGGATAGAAAAGGAACCCGTGATCACGTTGGGAGATTCTACCTCTTCACAGGCACGAATAGCTTAATTCCTTGCAGGCGCTCTGCCCTCAGACTTCACTGCAGCATCTTTTGGCACACCTCTGTTAGCGGCCCCGCTTCTAGGGTTTTTTTGTGGTCTACCCCTCAATGGAGCACTACTTGCCTTTGCTTCTTGCTTTTTCTCTCTCTCCTCTATTTCAGGACAGTCTTAGATGAAATGTTCTAATGATCCACACTTAAAACAGCCACTTTCATTCCCCCGGTACTCACTGAAGTGACATCTACCACATTGAGCACTACCAACGTTCGTGACAGAAGTGGTCTGGGCTCTAGAAGTGCGTTCTGCTGATTCTTGTTTCTATTTGAAAACCCCACTAAAGTGTTCGATCGGGTAGCAAATTCCTTCGATCTCTTAGATGAGGACTGATGTGATTTCTCCATCTATCTCCTCTTTGAATCTCGCAACTCAATAGACGTTTTCCTCTTCTCTTTTACCAGCTCTTTTGCCTTGCATGCTCTCTCAACAAGAACTACGAATTCTCTTAGTTCTAGGATGCCAACAAATACTCAGATATCTTTATTAAGACCATCCTGAAATCTCTTACACATAGTGACTTCTGTAGACACACACTCCTGCGAATACTTACTGAGCCTCACAAATTCACGCTTATATTCTGTCACCAACATTTGGCCTTGCTTTAGCTCTAGGAATTCCTTCCTCTTTTGATCTATGAACCTTTGGCTAATATACTTTTTTTGAAATTCTTTTTGGAAGAATTCCCAAGTGATCCTCTCTCTCGGCACAACGGACACGAGAGTATTCCACTACTAATAAGCTGAATCCAGTAGGAGTGACCCTGCACATTTCACGCACTCTTCAGGTGTGCACGTCAATTCATCAAATACCCTGATGGTATTCTTTAACCAAAACTTTGCTTTCTCTAGGTCGTCATCTAAGTTAGCCAAGAATTCCTCGGCCTCTTGCTTCCTAATGTTGTCTACCGGAGGCTTCTCCCTCTTGATCAAGTCCACGCCTTGTGGAGCTACAGGGGCATATTGAGGAATTAGAGGAGGTGGGGGAGGTGGAGTGTTTGGATTCGCACAAACGAACTCCATATACCAAGCATGCATCATTTGGAGATAGACTTCTCTAGCCCCTCAACCTTGGCCCATAGTCACGGGCTCTATCTCAACTGGCACGCTCCCTTCGGTGGGAGCCGGCACGTTCTCTCCACGTCATCTGCTGTGGCTCTATCACGATCCATTTACTATATAAAAATATAATTTATAATCATCAGAAGTCGTCACATTATCAATATACAGTTATGGCATGTATAGCTAGACTCGTACTCTCGCTAGGTTAGTCCTTGAAGTGACTAAACCATAGCTCTGATACCACTAAATGTAACACCCCAAACCCATAACCCACGCCGGAGTAGAATACGAGGCATTACCTAACTCGATATCATGCACACAAACATTCCCCAAGTCACCAAGACTTGGTCCGATTTAGAACTTCTTCAATTTCTACTTTAACCTTTTTATTATGGGTCCACGAGCCCCAAATCGACCATTGAAAATTATTCGAGATCAACCTAGGTCCTTAAACCATCAATAGAAAATTTGACTGTGAAACAAGGCATACGCCCGTGTAGAAGGGCAACACACTCGTGTGGCCATTTCAACATGGTCATGTTGATCGTCCGTATGGCTCACACAGCCTAAGCAATATAGGTACACGCCCATGTCCTCCACTCGTGTTGAATTAATTCTAAATGAACACCTACAGGGTTTTCACACGGCCTGGCAGACGCCCATATCCCTGGCCCGTGTCCTTCACACGGCCATGGCACGCCCGTGTCCTAGCCTGTGTGAAAAAACATCAACATTCTATTTCTAATGTCAACATCCCCAAAATGTCACACGGCCATGGCACAAGCCCGTGTGATATGCCTTGTTTATCACACGGCTGAGACACACGGCCATGTCTCTGCCTGTGTGTTTACTATCATGGATACCAACTTGAAATTTTTACGTGCAGGGGACAAACGATCGGACCACACGCCCATAGGGCAGACCATACGTCACACACGGCCTAGACACGACAATATAAGGCTATTTACCAAGCCTATTTGCCACCCTTACTTACACAACCTACGTAATAGCAACCACACCAATACAAGAATAACTTAGTTAACCCAATCAGTCACAATAGACTACATATCAAATAAGAAATTACTCATTCGTGAGAGTAACTTCATTTGCATATATCCAAATGAATATTTTCCATCATTCAGGTCTCAATACAAAATCACGAGTTTCCAACCTAAGCCAACACATTTGGCCAATTCACAATAACACAAAAATTAGTAAATTCTAAGCCTTGTACATGCCATATTGAACAATATAAATCAAAATATACCGAATGCATCGATTGATAGTGTGATCAATATCTCTGACTTCCTTTGGTCCTTGAGCGAGATAGGTGGCACTATAAGAAAATGAAAAAGGAGAGGAAGTAGGCATAGAGCTTAGGAAGTTGCATATAAATAAATATACAACATAACTTTACCATTCATCAACAAGTATCATAATACACAAGTGGCATAAGCAAAACTTACTCATTAATATTCAATACACCTCATATAGCATATATTAAGCTCGCATTTCATACATATCATATAGGTACCTGTACCATTCACAACCCGGTTATACTTTCCTTGTTAACTTGAAATCATACTTTTACCGTTGAACCATTTCAAACATTATTGGATACTCATTTAGCCTCAAACATGGGGTTAGATGCCAATGTCATGTCCCAAACATGGTCTTACACAAATTCTAGCATATCTATGCCGATGCCATGCCTCAGACATGAGCTTACACTGACACATCTCGTAGCCGATGTATATCCCAGGCATGTCTTACACTAGCACTCGTCTCGATGCAGATGCCATGTCCCAAACATGGTCTTATACTGGCTCTCATAATGTGGTCGATGCATGTCCCAGACATGTCTTACACTAGCTCACACAAGTGACCCAAATGTTATGGCATGAATATTTAATTTATTTCCTAAGGTTCAACTGGGAATTCTTCTATCTCCATTCTCATCACATTTTCTCATTTCCACAATTAGGCAATTTAGGCTATAATAATTTCAATACAATTCAAATACATATATTAATAATGTAGTTGTACTATTTACATACAACTTACATCGGATTACAAAATGTTGCGACTAGTCGGTTTAGTCTATTTGCTTGGCTTTCCCCCGGTCTGGATTCGGATTCGATATTTCTTGATCTATAATAAAAAAATGAACTTATTTAGTCATTTTATCAATCTAGGTACTATACAATTCATAATTGGGCAAAATAACCAATTTGCCCCTAGACTTTTACAAAATGACCATTTTACCCCTAAGCCCAAAAATCAATTTTTATCGAATTTCTTCATATCTTAAACCTAGCCAAACCCTTTCTAATCTTATAGAAACTCCAAATTCCCACTATTTCACACAGTTATCATCTATTTTAAAACTTATGCAAAATAGTCCTTTTAAGTGTTTTCATGCTAACACATTTCACAAAAGTTGTTTATAAGACATCGAAGACTCATTTCCTTCCATAAAAACTCAGCAAATATTACAAATCCTTTCATGAAAAAACTCTAAAGTCTTAATCATTTTGCAAAATAGTACCCTCTTTTAAAAGCTTATGCTTCAAGGGTTTCAAAAATGCAAAAATCATCAACAAAGGGTATAGAAATCACTTACTTTTGAGACAAATAAGTAGCTGAAATTTCAAGCTCCCAAAGCCTTATTTTTGCTGGTAAAATCGGTGATGAAGGAGAGGTGAAAGAGATGATATCATCCTTTGATTATTTTATTTCTACTTTAGTCAAAATAAGCCACCTAACTTACAAAACTTTGAAAATTTGACCACCTTTGTCTCTTATGGCCGGCCATGCCTCCCTAAAGGGTCTAATTGCCCTTTAAAGACCCCCAATTTAGGTTCTCTAGCTATTTTTCACTTTTAGCTATCAAAATAGCACTTTTGCATTTTATGCGATTTAGTCCTTTTTCACAATTGGGCTCACAAACGTTACAATTAATTATGCACCTTTAGCTATCAAAATAGGACTTTTTGCATTTTATGCGATTTAGTCCTTTTTCATAATTGGGCTCACAAACGTCACAATTAACTCACCAAAATTTTTTTTGCACTCTTAAAAACATACTGTAACATCAAAATAATTATAAAATAATTTATTCAACTCCAGATTTGTGGTCCAGAGTCAACTATTTCGACTAGTCCCTAAATCGGGCTATTACACAATCAATATGCCATTGGCCCAACTCCCTCAGTAATCTCATACGGTGCGATGAATCGCGGACTCAATTTCTCTCTCCGACCAAACCGCAATATCTTTTTCCAAGGCGACACTTTCAAAAGCACTTTATCCTCAATCTGGAACTCAATATCTTTCCATTTCAAGTCAGCGTACGATTTTTGTCGATCAGAACCTTCTTTCAAACTCTCGCAAATTACTTTCACTTTTTCTTTAGTCTCTCTTATTGGATCAACCCCGTGAATCTTATTTTCGCTGTGCTCTCTCCAGTACAATGGTGTTCTACATTTACGACCGTATAGAGCTTCGTACAGTACCATCTTTCTACTTGATTGGAAGCTATTATTGTAAGCAAATTCAATTAGTGATAGATATTTCTCCCAGCTACCTTCAAACTCAACAATGCAACAATGCAACATATCCTCAAGTATCTGAATAACTCGTTTAGATTGACCACCCGTTTGCGAGTGAAACGCGGTGCTAAAATGTAGCTTTGTACCTAAAGCTTCTTGCAATTTCTTCCACAATCAGGAAGTGAATCTCGGATCTCTATCCAAAACAATAGATAGTGGTACTCCATGCAATCCAACAATCTCTGAAATATACGACTCAACCAATTTATCAAGTGAGAAATATGTACGTACCAGAATGAAATGAGTTGATTTCGTCAATTTGTCAACAACAACCCAGATTGTATCTTTCTTTCTCGGAGAAAAGGGTAATCCCAATACGAAATCCATTGTTACTCTATCCCACTTCCACTCAAGAATCATAATACGCTGTAATAAACCTGACGCCACTTGATGCTCAGCTTTGAGTTGCTAACAAATCAAACATTTCGAAACAAATTCTGAGATATCTCGTTTCATGTCGTTCCAACAATAAAGTTGTCTCAAATCGTTATACATTTTTGTGCTTCCCGAATGTTGATAAACAACTACTGTGTACTTCGTTTAGAATTTTTCGAATGAGCTCAAAATTTCTTGGTGCACATATTCAATAACGAAACATAAAACAGTCATTAGGTCCTATTCGAAACTCTGAATTAGAAATCGATTCACACTGGGCTCATTTTACTTGCAATTTATTATCAAATTTTTGAGCCTCACAAATCTGCTATAGAAATAACAGTCTCGCTTTCAACTCGGCTACTAATTGTGTGTTAAAAGTACGTAAAGCAAATAAGGACTTTTGACTCAAAGCATCAGCAACTACATTCACTTTCCCCGAATGATAGTCAATCACTAATTCATTGTCTGTTAGCAATTCTAACCATCTCCGCTGTCACAAATTCAAATCTTTCTGAGCCATCAGATATTTCTATCTTCTATGGTCGGTATAAATATGGCATTTTTCACCAAACAAGTAATGATGCTTCAATACGAACACTATCGCGGCTAACTCTAGATCATGTGTCGGATAATTCTTTTTGTGTGGCTTCAATTGTCTATAGGCATAAGCTACAAGTTTGCCTTCTGTCATCAAAACACACCTTGAGCCATTTAACGATACATCACTGAAAGCAACAAATTCTTTACTCGATTCAGGCTGAACTAACCCTAGTTCCTCTGTCAATAATGCTTTCAACTGTTTGAAACTCTGCTGACACTTTTCTGACCACTCAAATTTAACATCTTTTTGAAGCAATCTTGTCATCGAAGTCACAATCATCAAGAAGCCTTTCACAAATCGTCTATAATAAGTGGCTAGTCCCAGAAAACTGCGGACTTCGGATACATTTCTCGAAGGCTTCCAATCTATAATCGCAGAAATTTTACTGGGGTCAACTCGGATACCCGCAACTAAAACTATATCTCCCAGAAAGCCAACCTCTCATAACAAAAATTTACATTGACTGAACTTTGCAGACAACTATTTATCTCTCAAAGTTTGTAGCACGATTCTCAAATGCTTAGCATGCTCAGATTCATCTTGAGAGTAAATTAAAATGTCATCAATAAACACAATTACGAATTGATTTAAGTACAGCTGAAAATCCAGTTCATCAAGTCCTTAAAAATAGCAGGTGCATTTGTTAGTCCGAAAGGCATAACAAGAAATTCGTAGTGTTCGTACCTTGTTCTAAGTGCATTCTTTGGCACATCTGATTCTTTAACTCGCAATTGGTAATAACCCATTCTCAAATAAATTTTTGAAAATATTGTTTCCCCTTTTAACTGATCAAATAAATCATCTATTCATGGAAATGCGTATTTATTCTTAAATGCCACTTTGTTGAGTTGCCGATAGTCTATTCACATTCTCATTGTTCCATCTTTCTTTTTCACAAATAACACCGGTGCACCCCAAGGAGAGAAACTCAGTCTAACAATACCTCTATCTGTCAACTCTTTCAACTGATCTTTCAATTCTTTTAACTCTATTGGAGCCATTCTGTATGGAGCTATTGATATCCGCGTTGTTCCCGGTACTAATTCAATACCAAACTCAACCTCCCTGATAGGTGGTAAACCTGGTAGTTTTTCGGGAAATACATTTGGATAGTTGCACACAACTGGTATAGATTCAATCTTTGATTCAGACACTTTTGTATCCAGTACGTATGCAAGGTATGCATTACAGCCTTTTTTCGTACATTTCTGAGCTAACATAGATGATATCACAGTTGGTAACTTGCTCGAATCTCTAGATTTAATCCTAAGAATTTCACCATTTTGACATTTCAATTCGATAACCTTTCGTCTACAATTCACTATAGCATCATGCCTCGTTAGCCAATCCATACCCAAAATCACATCAAATTCATCGAGTGGAAACAACATCAGGTTAGCCGGAAAACAAAAATCCCAATTATTAACAAACAATTCTTGCAGACTTTATCAAACAAAACACATTTACCTAAGGGGTTCGATACTCTAATCACAAATTCAGTAGATTCTTCAGGCAAAGTCATACTAGATACTAAATTCGTACATATATAAGAATGAGTTGATCTTGGATCTATCAATGCAATCACATTAGTAACATAGAGAGTGAAAGTACCGGTGATAACATCTGGAGATGATGCTTCTTCGCGAGCGCAAATAACGTAGGGTCTAGCAAGTGCTCTGGCCTCAGACCTCACAGCTGAATCCTTTGTCGCCCCTCTACTACCACTTATATTTCCAGCAACTCTAGGTGGTCTACCACTATTCGACGTGTTACTTGGTCTCACATTCTGAACTTTATCTTTCTCATCTATCTCAGGGCAATCTCGAATGAAGTGATCTAGCGAACCACATTTGTAACAAACTTTATTATTTTTATTCCAGCATTCTCCATAATGTCGTCTCCTGCACTGCTGACACTCGAGTTTGTTGTCTCTTACACTGCTAACACTCGATGCTGATGTAAATTGAGCTTTAGAACCTGAGTATTGTTTTCTATGATTTCTGTTCGAATATTCGTTTGAAGCATTTGGGCAAGCTTATGAATCTTTGAATTCTTTGATGAAGATTGATAGGCTTACTCAAAAATCTTTTTCTCGAGTCTCTAGCTTCTGAATCTACTTTTCTCTTTTCTTTACTAAGATCCTCGGCTTTACAAGCCCTTTCAACCAGAACGACAAATTCTTTCAACTCTAGAATTCTTACTAGAAGTTTTATATCTTCGTTCAGCCCATCAACAAACTTCTTGCACATTATTTCTTTAATAGGCACATAATCTCGAGCATACTTGCTTACCGTATGAATTCTTTTTCATACTCAGAGACAGTCATTCGGCCTTGTTTTAACTCTAGAAACTCTTTATGCTTTTGATCAAGGAATCACTGACTTATATATTTCTTTTGGAATTCTGTCTGAAAAAATTCCCAGGTAACCCATTCTTTTGCAACCACAGATATCAACGTGCTCCACCATTGATAAGTGTATCTCTCAGCAAAGATACAACACATTTAATACATTCATCAGGAGTACAAGACAATTCATCGAATACTCTAATCATATTTTCTAGCTAGAACTCAGCTTTCTTAGCATCATCATCAATAGTAGCCCAAAACTATTCTGCCCCATGTTTACGAATCTTATCTACTGGTGGCTTGTTCAACCGTATCGGGTCCATAACTTGAGGAACAAAAAGAATTTGTTGATGAATAGGAGGGGTGGAGATTATTGAGCAGTCGGATTCATTCGAACGAACTCCGTGAACCACTCATTCATCATTTGGAAGAAAGCTTATTTTGCTTCTCCCTCGTGGCTACTCGTTACAGGCCTAGAATTTGATGGCGATATCCCTTGAGTGGGAACGGGTGAATTACTCTCTACATTATTGGCTGCAACTCGTTCGGGATCCATTACTATACGAAAACACAATTTAAGCTGTTAGGAATCATCACACTATCGTAGGGTATATATGGCATGTATAGCTAGACTCTCACACACGCTACGTTAGTCTAGAATCGACAAATCGTAGCTTTAATACCAATATAATTTAACGCCCTTAACCCGTATCTGTCATTGGAGTAAGGTTACGTGGTATTACCTATCAATACACAACGTATAGCATACATTTATCAACCATAAAGCATTCATTCTCATAAATCATTCAACACAATCATATTGTCCCTTATAAGGGCCTATGACACAATCAACCATGTCATCATACAATTAGGTAGCCAAAAACATCAACCAAATGCACAATTCATACAATATCCATATTCTCCTAATCACAGTTTATGCAATATCAAATATGCTACCGTACTTTTATAATGAAATTACCACATACGAGCTTACCTCATATTCAGAATTAACAGATCGGATCGACTCCTCGATAATCTTGTTTTTCCCCCGATCTAATTTTGGATTCCTCTTCTCTTGATCTAAATATATTCAAAATTAAATTATTAAATCAACCATTCATTCAATTTAGTCTAAGACATACATTTAGGCCTATTTGCACATTAGACCCTAAACTTTCACATTTAATCAATTTAGTCCCTAATTCAAAAATACACAAAATTCACATAATTTCAATAAACCCTAGCTTGGCCGAATTATTCATAGGTCCCTAGCAGCCCAAAACTTTCATTTATTTCACATTTTAACCACTCAATTTGCATATTTCACAATTTAATCCCTTTTTGACCATTTTTTCAAAAATCACTTAACAAAAGCTATTAATCTAACATTAAACCTTCCAAATCTATTATCGACCATCAAATTACTCAAACATTCAACAATGGCAACATGTTAAATCTTTAAAAGTTTCGTGATCTAAGGTACAGGCTAGCTATATTGAGTTGTAACGATTACAAAGACATAGAAATCATCAAAAACCGAGCAAAAATAGACTTACAATTTGATCTTGAAGTGGCTAAATATTTCAAGCCCTAAAATGGCTTTTTTTTTCTTCAAATTCGACAATGCAAAAGGATGAAGCAAAAGTCATGTTTTGTTATATTTTTATTAACTGAATTTATCAATTTACTTATTTAACCTTAATGAATAAACATAGAATTTTATAATGCATGTCCATTAATGTCCATTAACACTTTCAATGGTCTAATATCATCATAAAGAATGTTAATTTAATTAATCATAGCAATTAAGCACTTTAAACAAATAAAACGCAACTTTTGTATTTTACGTGATTAAGTCATTTTTGTCAAATTAACCCACCAATCAATAAAATTACTTCACGAAATTTTCTCACCAACACAATATCATACTGTAAACATTAAAAGAAATGATAAAATAAATATTTTAACCTCAAATTTGTGGTCCTGAAATCACTGTTTTGATTTGACTAAAAATGAGCTGTTACATTACATCATCTATAATTGAATATATCTACCATACCATTTTAAATCATCCAACATTTCATATAGATGCTAAATTTTAAACCATACGAACTTACCTGGACTGAATTGTAGTAGTTGTAGGGACTGATCCACAAGTTTTCCTTTTCCAAAAATATGAACAGAGTCTTATTCTAAAATGTAAAATTTCTCAATTATAAGCTTACATTTCACCTTCCAATTCATTTACATTTTATACCCTTTTATTTTCAAATTTACACAATTACCCTTAACTTTTACAACTTTTACAATTTAGTCCCTTATCCCAAAAATCATCAAATTAATCATTTTTCTCAAGTCAAAATTATATCGGGATATATTAGGCCATTAAAAAACTCCTATTTAATATCAAATTCACTATCAAACCTTAAAATTTTTTACATTTTCACATATTAATCCGTAAATCAAAATCTAACAAAAATCACTTCACAAAATCACCAAATAATACAACCAAATCTTCAAATACATAATTATCATCAAAAACATTCAAAATTAATCAATGAAAACTTCTAAATTTTTTAAAAGATTCAAAAATGAAGGTACGGGTTAGCTAGACCCAGTTGCAACGATCTCAAAAATATAAAAATTACAAGAAATATGTATGAATTTCACTTACATGCAATGAAAATAAGAAAATCAAAGCTCCTTCACCTTAGCCTTGGTTTTTCGGCATGAAAATGAAGAACATGAAAGTAAAATTGTTTATTCATTCTTAAATTTTGTTTAAACTTTCCTTAATTTACAAAATTCCTATTGGAAACACATTATTTTATCATTTTAAATTAAATTGCCATCCCACCAAACTAATTAGGGCATAATTGCTACTTAAGTCATTCTTCATTTATTAATTAAACCATTTGATCTCGTAAATGCTATAATTACCATGTTTTGCACCATTTACAATTTAGTCCTTTTTATTTAATTAACTATTTAAACATTAAAATTTCTTGACCAAATTTTAGTACGACTCTAATGACTCTATAAATATTCTAAAAATAATATTTAAGAGTCAACATGGTGAAAATTTGTGGTCCCGACACCACTATTCTATCACCATTGGAAATCGGGCTGGTACAAGTTAAACCATATATTTTTAGAATAAAGTTTTTGTATATATGCATAAGGATATGATATTTTATATGAATAGACACTTGTATGCATCATGCCAATACTCCCTATTACAATTGACTTTTGGTTAGGAGTCAAATACAACTAATTTTTGAATTTTTGAATGTGCAATATATGTTTAAGTTGCTCCACTACGATGCACAAAATGGGTATTCAAAGAAAGTTGAGAATATACATTAGTTATGAGTATCCTTGTTTATTAAACATGTTGAATAAATTGGAGATTCAATTATGACATTACTTGTGATTACTATTTGATTTGATAGTTTACCCAACATTAGGGGGAGAGAATTAATAGTTTGATAAATAAATTACTTTGAATGAATTATCATTATCTAGATCCTTGTAGAAAATAATTTGAATCTGAAGTTCAAAAAGATAATTCACTTTATTATAAGTTAATTGTCAATGCATTTATTGACCTGATGAGAATGACCAAGTGTTATAAACCAGCTAATGTTTTTATTTGAATTGAAGTCCCAATAGGACAACTTGTTAGAATAAATGAAAGCAATGCATGCATGAAGCTTAGTAGATTGATTAGTTCCAAATATGATAAATCTTGTATAAGAAAATAATAAATATAGATGGTTATATGATGGAGGCGGGCGGTTTAGAATAGACCCAATACATAGCTAATGTAACCTTCCAAACCTGATCAAGAACAAGTATAGATATAGATGACCAATTGTATGATTACCAAGAAAATAATAAATATAGATGGTCATATATTGGAGGTGGGTGCTTTAGAAAAGACCCAATACATAGCTAATGCATTTATTACCGAATTCTAAAGGCTATATTAGCCACCGAAATGGCCAAGTAAATCTGTTCGGTTTAAAAACCACTATTTGATCAATTTCCAAAAAACTTAGCGTGGTTGTCTTAGGTTTATTACAAACATCCGATTGTTAGCTCATCTATAATTTAAATTCAGTTTATTAGACCTTCGTAACGTTTGAAAAACTCAATTGATTCTGTCAACAAGCCCTTAAAAAAATTATGTTTTTTCGTTATGCAACGAAAAAAAGTGTTGTATTTGATTTTTGTATGAAATTCTGTGTTTTAATTCATATTAGGTAAGGTCTTAAATTTTTTTGATTTTCAACCAAAAATTTTGTGCATGCAAAATCTCAAATAAATAACTTATACCACAGTCCATACTTAATAAAATTTACAGTCCCAAAAATAAAAACCAAAATATATAAAGTAAAATTAAAAATACTTTATTAACTGAAAATTCAAGACGAGATCTCCATATGCCAAATATAATCTTAACCTTGAGGGTTATTTATAAGAAATAAGCTACGGGGTGAGCTTAAAAAGCTTAGTGTGAGTCTAATAAAAAATAAGCATTGCATAGGCATCCAATTAGTCAATAAAACATATATCTATTGCAATCGATAATATAGTTAATCATGGCATTACACAATTTCGTATATGGCCTGCTCATATGAAACAGTGCAAAAAAACCCTTATAGATTTGACCCTTACACCTCCATTATATGACTTGGTATTCATGCAATCAGAAATTACATTCAATACTTACACATTTAGTTAAGCACAATAAAAACCCTTACACATTTGTCTATCACCTTGTAACACCCCAAAACCGAACCTAGAAGTTTAGGCCAGATTTTGAAGGTTACATTGATCACTGAAGTGATCGTGGGAGAAATTTTAGTTTAATCAGCTAGAAAACAAATGGTATTTAAGTTACATAAAACTCTCTATTGTAAAATCCTGATATTACAAAAATTTTAATCCCAAAATATGTTTATGTGCATATAACTCAATATTTTGTACTACAATATTAAAAATTAAATTTACAATTCAAGAAATTTATTTATAAATACGAAATTTATGTATAATACTTTTAAGGTCAATAATAAAGTGTGGCTGTCTGAGACCTCCGGCGAGCCAAGTCCAGCAACAACATACGAAAGTACCTAAAAAAAGGGAAACTCAGAGGGGTGAGCTACACGAGCCCAGTGTGAGATTGAAACGACAGAAGAATGAAAATTAAGTGCTACAATAAAAAAACAAAATATCACATTGGCAATCCGATATCCAACTGATCATCACAACCAAAACAGAACCATTAGTACTAAACACACTGATCTATATACCGTTAATCTCGCAATCAGACAAACAGAATGCAAAACAAATGAAACAACATGAAACCCACCCATCCAACCAAACACTTCTTCGTCCCCCATTCACACCACAAATGAGCTATAAAAAACTCAACCAGTCCTTCACACTACGTAGGACCTCGAAAGGCTCATCCAACCCTACACACAATGAATGTGGAACAAAGCCACGTAAATAATAGAATGTAGCTGAGCTACCAGAAATATCATACTATGTTGTAAACCGCTATACAGATGTATTGTAGTTGAAATTCCCAAATCAAAATAGACTTCTTTCTCTTCATAACCCAAACCTAAAATCATAATGCAAATTCAAGAATGTACACAAAACACTGTCAATTACTCAGACGCAGAAGCTCATAATTAGTCAGTCAGTTACGGAATCAATGTACATAGTTTCCAGATAGTCACACACACACACACACACACACACACACACACACATCACTTAATCATTAAAGCAGATACTTATTTATTAGGCAATATCACATTAGCGAGTCATTTAACTAATGCAATGATTGCATAAAATAGATATGTCCGAGTCAAACCATGGTCTCGACTACCCTTGCTAAGACCTAGCCAAGGGTCGGAACACACAGAACCAAAAACAAGTCATAAATCAACATAATACAAAAATCTGGCAAGGTAGGACCACATTGAAGTGCACCCCGACCGTGTGGGGGTCTACACGCCCATGTGGAGGCCACACATGCCAGTGTGAAGGCCTCACATGCCTGTGTGAAGGCCTCACATGCCCGTGTAAAGGGCGCACACACCCGTGTGAATAGCCCGTGCAACTCACTATCCAAAAGTGCTAAAAATTTAGAGCAAATGTGACACAGCCGTACCCATGCACCCGTGTGGGACACATGCCCGTGTGGCGAGGTTGTGTGGCACCAAAAATAATCAAAAACCCTAAATTCCCAAACACACACGCCCGTGTGCCTAAGGGACTTGGCCATGTGAAAATTGACTAATTTCTCCAAATCTGCCACATGGCTGTGTGGCCAGGTCGTGTGGCACCTAATCTTGCCTGAAAACCCTAATTCCACATGGTCGTGTGAACAGGCACATGCCCGTGTGGCCACCCATGTAGTCACGAAACCACTCTAAAATAGTCAGAAAACATAAATTCTGACATCAAATGATCCTGAACCTCTAACAGTGCAGAAACACACCCTAACCAGTTGAACTTTTTTACGCAAAACTACTACAATTGACACTTAAAATGATAACTTCAGAAACCCACAAACCATGTTGAAATTCACAGAACCAAATCAAAATTTCGTCAATAACAAAAAGGAAATGTTTTAGAACCCACACCTTAATTCGCAATAGCAACCACCAAAACCGTTCAATTCGCTCCTCCAAACCAGCTCTGAGATCTCAATTACAAGCACAACTAAACTATGAGAATTAATTTAGCAACATAAAGAAATTGAAGCAATCCCCCCACTAAATAAAAGACAAAACTTACCCTATTCCAAAGCAATCCTATAGAACACTCGAGCCCAATCAATCAACCATGACGCTGGCAAACCCGAGATTAACTTGATGAACAGAAATGAAATGGAAGAAAAAAAAATCTTGAAATTAAAAAAAAACAAAATGAGAAGGTAGAAAACGTCTAGAGAGGGAGAGGAAAAGAACGTGTGTTTTTTTGTTTTCTTTTTAATCAAATTTCTTATAACCCATTTAAAATAAAAATAAAATAGAAATAAATAAATAAATAAATGAATAATCATACTTAAAATAAAAAAATGAAACAAATTCCTCAAATCACACATGAAGACTCGAGCTCGGGACCCCAAGCTAAACTAACACACAACAACCACCAGACCAGTAGGCCCATTCTAACATTAAAACAAAACAACAAACCCAATTGTCTGATCTAGCCACTGACCCTACCCACAATTCTCAAAACTTCCAACCCCAAATTCTAGGGTGTTACACACCTATTTGCACTTACCGTGGTCAGCAATCACTTACCCAACTCAAGGCCATTCGGCCATGCTCAAATCAGCATGAAAAATTTGACAACATGCGTACTACGTTATTTCAGTAATCATCAAACATTCAAAGTGTAATAGCCCATTTTTAGTGAAATCAAAATAGTAGTCTTGGGACCACAAATCCAACGAGAAATTTTTATCTATTATTATTTTAATGTCTATGGAATATTAGAAAGGTCGTCTAAAAATTTCGTTAAGAAATTTTGACATTTGCATGCTTAATTAAGTAAAAAGGACTAAATCGAAAAAGATGCAAAAGTGGAGTTCTAGTAGTTAAAGTTGTCAAATAGCTATGAATTTTTAAAGTGAGAGGACCTAGATGGTAGTTAGACCAAATGTGTGGCTAGTGGATATTCATGGATTGGTTTTGTTGAAATTATGAATATTTTAATGGTTAAAAATGTAAATGAGTAAATAAGGTTAAAATGATTAAAATAAAAACATTTCTTAACTTCTACTCATCTTCTTCCACTGAAATTAAAAGAAAGAACACCATGGAAGCTTTCTAGGCTTTCAGCTAGGTTGTTGAGCTTGCATGGTATGTTTTACAACTCCGTTTTTAATGATTTTTATGTTTTTGGGATCGTTGTAGCTTAATCTAACTAGCCCAAGGACCAATTTGAAATTTTTTTAAAGATTTAGAGTTTTTCCATGAACATTTTTGCATGATTCTTGAATTTTAATGAAATATTATGAGTCCTTATTGTCAAATAAACAAGTTTTGTAAAGGGATTTTTGATGAGATTGTCATTTAGGGACTTATTTATAAAAGTAGTTAAATTCCATCATAAAATTGTAAAATGCTGATATGTATGGGTTGATATAGGTCCTTAGTGCATTTAGCTAGCACGAAATGTGGATGAAATTGCTTAAATTACAATTTATAAGCTTAAGGACTAAACTATAAAGAAGGTAAAATATTAAGGGCAAAAGTGTAATTTTGTAAAAGTATGAAATTTGGATTGAATTGAATAGTATAAGTATTAAATGGATTGAATTTTCCTAGTTAGATCAAGATAAACCTCGTATGGATCTAGATCGAGGAAAAGCTAAAGCCTCGGTTTAGTTGATCTTGTTTTTACGTTTTTGTCATCGAGGTAAGCTCGTATGATTAAATAACATTTTAATGTGATATTGGTATACATACTGATGTATTATTTGCTATAAAATTAAATGCTGGGAATCCAATGATGTTACGACAATTATTGATCCCTATTTGAACCATAGGAATACGTAGGATACAAATGACATGTCATTGAGGTTACCATGTTTCGGGTGCTAGTCTTGAATGGTCCTACTGATGGCTGAGGTCCTGTATTTTTTGCAAATACTCTACAGCTTGTGTGAGCAGCATCGTGTAGCTTACATTTCGACTTATAGCTTATGTAAGCAGACTTATTTCATAGCTCGATTGAGCAACGATGTAAAGGAAAAAAATGTTATATGTTTAGCATACTTTGTGTAAGCTTTCTTGTGTATCTGATGTTATTATGAATGGTTCAACGAGCATTAAAATGAAAGGAACGGTAACTGTTCAAATGACTTATGTCATGAATCTATGGAAATGATTGAAAAGGAAATGTTCAATGGAAGTGTACTTATGTTCAAGAAATTGATGATTTCAATTGATGTTGTTCATGTATAATGACTTAGCTTATGTTAATTCAAGTGAATTGCAAGTTAATAAACTAACATGTGTTGTTGATGATGCTTAGGCTTGTGCCAAGCTTATGATTGAATTGTATCATGTTTAATTTTAAGGTTATGCATTGAAATGGTAAGTTATGTTCATCTTTTACGAACTTACTAAGCTTTATATGCTTACGTAGTTTATTTTACTATGTTTTATACATAATCATAAGCTTGATCAGTTTGGAAGCTCGTCAAATATCACACTATCCATCGATAATATCGGTAGTTTTCGATGTTTTGATCAATGAAATAATGACATGTATAGGTGGACTTATGTGTGATGTTAGTTGAATGTTGGTTTATTGTTTGCCTTGTATATGTCATTTTGGTTGATGTATTTTTAGTACTTTTGATGCCTTAATGGTATTTGTTTATATGGCTATGTTTTAATTCATGTTTCAATGGCCAATATGGTATGCAATGAAATAGTTTTAATGTGGTCAAGATAGGGTAAATTTTGAAATGGTATTGGACTTGATGTGAATATATGAAATGTGCTAATGTTTCTATGTTTAGGTAAGATTTGTTCAAATACATTTGAGGTACCTTGTTGGCATATTGGCTGGATGTATTTATGGTTTATTGAATTGGTTGTTTTATTCATGTTTTGGTAAGGTTTTGAGGCTTTGGCGTTGTACACAAAATGCCTTTAGGTACATGTTTGGGTTGGTGATGGAAATGGCTTGATTTTGGCCAATTTCATGTCCACATGGCTTGAGACATGGGTGTGTGACTTAACCGTGTGTGACACACGACCATGCGACACGACAGTATGTCCCTTGTAGGTTTTAAGGCATACAAGTTAGGTAGTTTGTGACCCATCTTCAAAAGTTACACGGGCACGGACACGGCCTGGGACAAACCCTGTGTCCCTATTTTGATTTTTACATAGCCTAAGACATGGGCGTGTGTCTTAGCCATGTGAGTCACATGGCCTGGCCACACGGTTAGTGACCCTTGTAGTTCAAATTTTCTAACTTTTTCATGAACTTTCCTATTGATTTCAATTTAGTCTTGAATTATTTCTAAAGTGTTTTTAGGCCCTCGATGGCTCGATTAAGGGACAATATGCATGTTCTTGAGTGAATTATGCCATGCTTACGTTGAGGTACTAAATGTATGCCTTTAAGTTATGATTTTATGGTAATGCTCTATAACCTTATTCGGGCGACGGACACGGGTTAAGGGTGTTACACAAAGGTAAGATCCACACCTGATAAACGTGAAAACTGAATAATATTTCTATATTGCAACCCCTACGCTTTAGATCTAACTAGATCCAATTTATATCTGTACCTAACACAAAGAACAAACATTAAAATTCAACCGTTAACCACCCTTATAGGGTTTGACCAAAGTAGAGAGAAAATCGACTTTTTATATTTGAAGTTGGGAATTAGTACTTTATTTTAGCTTACAACGGAATTGTGAACAAATTTCCAATGCTATTGTTGATCCGTATGGTTTGGATCGGATCCTTCATTCAAAAAAATACAAAAAAATAGGAACAGTGAGATTCGACCATGAAACATGCTCTATTCTATGATTACAGTAATTAATAGAGAAGAAAATTGACAAAGATATGATAAATAAAAATTAAAAATATTGCACTTACTGTAACGCCCCAAAAATCCTGAAACCCAAAAATCCCGAAATCCCGAACTTTCTTTGTTTTCAGTTTTGATTAAAATTGTGTTTTATATTCCTAGCCAAGTGATAATTATAGTAAGTCTTAATTAAGGTTTGGGTTCGAACCTAGGGGAAATAAAATTATAGTTTAATTATTAAAAGGACCTTGTTGGCAAGTATTTGGGCTTTTAAATAAAGATAGGGAAAAATGGCATCAAAAAGCCTTATGGAGGAGTGGCTAAGTGACGCCACTTAGAGTGTAGGAAGGTGGCGTTAAAAGCTAGCAAGGAGGTCCAAGGTTCGAATCCTAGCTTAGTGTTTTTAGAAGTTTAATTTTGGCCTTCTGGTAGGTTGGAAGTGGCGTGGAAATAGACTCTAAGGGAAGTGTTCAGGAGAGAAATTTGAGGAAAAGATCAAGGGGTTATCAGGGAGAAAAATGAGGAGATAAAAGTGAGGAGCAAGTGGAGCCAAAATGGGAACTTAGGCTTGAGGAGTTCAGCCATAAGGGTTATAAATAGGTGCCGAATGCAAGGGTATGAGACTAATGCCAAAATCTTTTTCTCACCTTGTTGCCAGAAACCCTCTTCCCTAAAAGCCAAAAACCCTTATGTTTTCTTCCTTTTCTTTCTGCCAATTTCTCCAAAAACCGAAAACCCTTGTTCTCCTTTTTTATTTTCCTTGTGCCGATTTCTTTGTTTCACTTTTGGGTTTAGCCGATTCTTCTTCCTCTCTCCCTTGGTGCCGAATAAGCAATTGTTGCCATTTAAATCTCTAGAGCCGAATACTCTTTGACCGAATCTAGTGTAAGTGTTACTCTTCCAATCGGTTTTCTTTGCTAAGTATTGAATATTGTCCCTCACTCTTTCTAATCAGCTGTGGTAGGGAATTAGTATTGGATCTTGGATCTTAGCTCATTGCCGAATTGCTCCTTAGGTGTTGCGGTATTGGTAAGTATTCCTTTCCCATTGGCTAAGGTGGCCGAATGTTCATAGTTAAGGTAAGGGGACTTGTGTTGGGTATGAGTCATCTATTATTCTTGTTTTAATGAGTAACATTATTGCAGATCTAGGGAGTACGTAATCAACGAAAGCTATTAAGGATTGGTGTTCAAGGTAAGGTTAAGGTGAGGTTTCGGTTTTTGGGTAGAATATGGATTAAACATATGATTAATGGAAGGGTGATATCATTGTAGGTTGGTGACTAAAGGAATCGCAGCACGCTTGCTTACCAGGTGTGTACATACACTATACACACATTATGAATCGGCAAAAGCTGAAATACCGAAATGTCGAAAAGCCTAAATGCCGAAATGCCGAAAGTTTGGCTCAGTACTCTTGCGAGTGCGCGGACACTTGTAAGGGGTAAGCCAATAGGTTGCCTGAGACCCACGGGCGATTCCGTGGACTTGGGTTGTGATTTGGTCACACGGGCCAGAATGGGCTAAATGGGCCTGATAGGCTGTTGGGCCCATAATAGGCAAAAACTGAATATTGATGCTATGTGATAGGAATTTGTATGTGAGCATGAATATGAATGTGGCTAGGCCTAACGGGCCATATAAATGTGATTTGGGCCTAATGGGCCATATACAGGTGATTTGGGCTTAATGGGCCATATGAATATGATTGGGCTTAATAGGCCAGATACAAGTATGTGAATTTGTTTGGGCATTGTAAGGGGTTTTGGGCCTAGTCTATGATAACTACATAAGACTTAATTAATATATTGCGACCGTGGACAAGTCAAAGGGTTAAGGTTTGGCAACGGGTATATGCATGTCTAGGACTAGATCTAGGGAGAGCTTGGTACTTAAGCGATCTTAATGACCCGCCTCCTCTCATATGGAATCCTACGTGGTGCATAGTATCCGTTCATCTTAGCTCGCGGGACTTGTTAACAGGTCAAGGTAAGTGAAAACCATGATTAAGGTAAAATTACCGAAATGCCCCCAAGGGCAAAAATGACCAAAATACCCCTAGGTGTTGAATGTAAGTTTTATGGATGTGACATGCATACAAATGATGTTCTGCTTAGGTTGCATCTGGGGTGGGAACTATGGAACGGAAGAAGTATATGAGGATCGCAGGGTTGCCTGACAATCGTGGATCTACCGACGGCTTTTAAAGCCCAATATGTAAATGAAGGTAGGTCCGCAACCGGGCTACCATTGGTGTGTGGGCTGTGTGGGTCGATATTTATATCCCCACATGGTGTGATGGGGGACGGAGCTGGTGTGTAGTGGATGGATAATTTGGATGGGATTGCATTGCATGGTTGATGATTTCTCTTTGAATGCTTGTTTTTCATCGAGGGTTGTACACACAGAGTTTGTGAAAACTCACCCTTCTTTTATTTTATTTTCAGGTGATGCTCAGTAGAAGGTTCAATGTTTGGAGGGACTCTGGGTGGCTGGCTAGCAAGATAATTCAGACTTGGTTTTTTTTAAGCATTTAAGTTTTTATTCCTTTTTAAGTGTGTTCAGATCAGATTGTAATAAGGTTTTCATTATGTTATTATTACCTGAATTACCATTATTATTTTCATTGTAATTATAAGAAGTTGAGCATGGTTTATTAAACTATAGTATGTCTTTTCTACATTTCCGCAACTAAATTTTTAAGTGACATGTTTTCGTCAAATCTTATGTTTCACAAGTGATTGAAAGGAGTTTATTTTTAAGATGTTCTTTTATTTTAAGAAGGGTTTTCAATGAAAAAATGGTTTTCGCTAAAACACTTCAATGTGACAAGACGAGTTCGGGATAGATCCATGATATCAGAAAAACAAAAAGAATAAGAAAAAAAACAAAGGGGACGACGGCAATAGGGAAGAAAAAATGGAAGTAAGGTATGACTATGATGATGATGGTAATGAATAGAGCAATGATTCGATCTCGATGGAGAAAGAAAATAAAATAAAAATGGTGGAAGAAGACAAGAACAATAGGGGTAACATTAAGGGGAAGGAAAAGAGAGAAAGAAAGAAAAAATGGAGAAGAGAAAAGAATAGTAGATGGAATGATAAAGAGGCAAACAAATGAGAAAAAGCTTACAGGGAGGATGAAAACTAACATTTATACCTAGTGTTACTAGGTAGGGACGTCATACTAGGGTTTTGGGGCAAAAATTCAGTAAATAAAAATTATAGGGAAAATGGGAATCGAGCTCGGTTCTCAAGGATAACTTCACTAACACTTAACCATTAGATAGTAACTCATTTATGTTTCAACCATGTAATATTATCAACAATAATTCGGGATGTGACAACTCTCATTCCCTTTTAAAAGAAATTTCGACCTCAAAATTTTCTTGATTCAAACAAATGAGGATACTGTTTACGGACTGAGTCCTCCAACTCCTATGTGGCTTCTTCAGTGCCATGGTTCCACCACATGACCTTAACTAGTGGGATCTGTTTTCCTCTAAGAACCTTTACCTCTCGATCCAAAATCTTGACATGTTCCTCCTCAAAGGACATGTTTGATCTAAGCTCAATCTCCTCAATCTTGATAATATGAGAAGGGTCAAATTGATACCTTCTTAACATCAAAATGTGTAACACACCATGAATGCGGTCCAACTCAAGAGAGAACTCAAGTTGATAAGCCATCGACCAATTCTTTTAAGAATCTGATAGGGTCCAATGAATCTAAGTCTCAACTTGCCCTTTCACTCAAACCTCAAAAATGTTTTCCACAGAGACAGTTTCAAGGAAACCCAATCGCCGACACTGAACTCAATTACCTTCTACTTCAGATCTATAGAAGACTTATGTCTATCCAAAGCCACTTTCAATTTGTCTTGAATTAGTCTGAAAATAATCTCATTCTCTTGAACCAACTCTAGACCTAAAACCTTTCTTTCACCCAAATTAGTCCAACACAAAGGAGTATGAAACTTATGACTATACAAATCCTCATAAGGTGCCATATATATACTAGATTGGAAACTATGTTTGTAAGCGAATTCAGCTAACGATAAATGCTCCTCCCAACTACCCTAAAATTCAATCATAGTGCTCCTTAACATATCCTCCAAAGCCTGAATAACTCACTGTCATACTAAAAATCAAAACTAGTACCCAGTGCCTCATCCAGTTTCTTCCAGAATTGAGACGTGAGACTGGGATCCCGATCTGAAATAATTGACATAGGCACCCCATGCAGTCTTACTATTTCAGATATGTATAGCTTAGCTAGCTTTCATAAAGAATAGTCATTACGAATCAATTGGAAGTGAGCCGACTTCATCAATCCATCCACAAAAACCTATATCGAGTATTTCTTAATAGGTGTCAAGGGAAACCCACTAACAAATTCCATAGTGACTCGCTCCCATTTCCACTGTGGAATAATAATTGGCTTCAACAACCCTGAAGGAAATTGATGCTCAGCTTTTACTTGTTGGCAAGTCAAGCACTTAGAAACGAAATTTTTTACCTCTCACTTCATGTTAGGCCACCAATATAGGTCTCTAAAATTTCAATACATTTTATTACACCCAAGGATGCATAGTGTAAGGGCTACTATGCACTTCCCGAAGGATGGGCTGTCAGAAATCTGGATCATTCGGCACACAGTATCTTCCTCTAAAGTAGAAAATACCTTGAGAATTCAACCCAAAATCCTCAATTTTACCATTTTCAATTTGCCTAAACCAAGATGAAAATGATTCATCCAATGGCTGCTTAACCTTTATCTCATTGACCTAGCTAGGCTTCACTTGAAACTCAACCAAAAGACCACCATCCTTAATCAAAATCAGTCTTGCAAACATACCTCTAAGTTCAGACATTGATCTTCTTCTTAGAGCATCAGCCACAATATTTCTTTTTTGGGATGATATTTGATAGTGTAGTCATAGTCCTTCAATAGCTCAATCCATATTAATTATATAAAGTTTAACTCTTTCTAGGTGAGGAGATATTTGAGACTTTTATGATCCATGTAGATAGTACATTTCTTACTTTACAAGTAATGTCTTCATATCTTAAGAGCAAACACTACAACCGCTGCTTCCAAATCATGAGTCGGATACTTTCATTCATGCGCCTTAAGCTATCTCGTAGCATAAGCTACCACCTTACCATTCTACATAAATACACAACCAAGACTAGTGTGGGATGCATCAATGTACACAACATAATGCTTCCCAGATTTCGATTGAATCAAAACTGGAGGTTGAGCTAACACAAATTTCAATTTCTCAAAGTTGACTTCCTGTTCATCCCAACATTTAAAATGAGTGTTCTTCATCAATAGCTTAGTTAAGGGAGCAACTATCAAGGACAAACCCTCAACAAACCTCCGATAGTACATCGAATTGAGGCAGCTTCGAATCTCTAAAACGTTCTTAGGTTGCTTCCATTCCAGAATAGCCTTAATCTTTTATAGATCCACACGGATACCCTCAGCAGATACCACATGACCTAAAAACATTACCTCTTTTAGCCAAAAGTCACACTTACTAAACATAGCAAAGAATTTTTTTTTCACAGAGAATTAGTAGAACTACCCTTAGATGCTCATCATACTTGGATTCGGTCTTAGAGTAGACCAAAATGTCTTCGATGAACACAATGATGAGCAGATCGAGATACGATTAAAATACTTGGTTCATAGATCCATGAATGTAGTCGAAGCATTAATAAGACCGAAAGGCATAACTAGGAACCCGTCATGGTCGTACCGAGTCCTAGATGGAATCTTTAGCAAATTAGATTCCTTCACTTTCAACTAATAATACCTAGATATCAAGTTCATCTTAGACAAACAATTTCCCTATGAATTTGGTTACACAAATCATCAATTCTAGGTAGAGGATACTTATTATTCACTGACAACTTGTTTGACTGCCTATAATCAATGCATAGTCTCAGTGAACCATCATTCTTCTTAACAATAAAAAATTGGTGTACATCATGACAACACATTGGGTCTTATTAAACCCTGATCCAGAAGCTCTTCAAGTTGGACCTTCAAGTCTTTCAGTTCTTTTGGTGCCATACAGTAGGGAGCAATGAACATCAGTGCTATTCTAGGCAACAACTCTATTACAAACTCCAACTCATGATCCGTAGGTAACCCTGGAAGTTCCTTGGCAAAAACATCCAAAAACTCTTTAATTATTTTGATGCTCTCTACAGTCGAACCAATTACACTTGCATCTCGGACTTAGGCCAGAAATGCCTCGCAACTTTTACGGGCCAATTTCTCTTCTACCATAGTGAAGATCATATTAGATAGATAATCCCATCGTTCTCCAACCATGACGATCTCTTTACCATCAGAAGTCTTTAGTGTACCCTCTTAGTAGCATAGTCAAAACTAACTTGATGCTCGACCAACCAGTCCACCCCTAAAATCAAGTTAAACACACCGAATGAAAACTCTATCAAAACAACCAAAAATACAACCCATTGGACTTTCAACAGACACCTTTTAAAAACCTTATTCACAACCACTAATTATCCTAAAGGGTTAACTATAGTTACAATACTAGAAATATTTTCTACTCCATTTCCCACGTTTTCAGACACATTGCGTGCAACATAGGAGTGCGTAGGACTAAGGTCAATGAAAAAAAATATGGTAAAGAATGGATAGTAAAGGTACCTGCTATGACATCAACTGCATCTATGTCCTGTTAGTGCCTAGCAGCATATACTAGAGGAGACTACCTAGCTTCTATTCTGTTTACACCCTGACCCGGTGCTTATTGACCCTATCTATGTAACACCCCTTACCCGTATTCGACGCTAGAACAGGGTACGAAGCATTACCGAACTTAAACGTAATCAAACATACATAATCGAGACAAAAATTTCTGTTCAAATTTAAAACTTTTCACATACATTTTAATCATCCTTATAATGAGCCTACGAGGCCCAAAACATGCTTTGGCAGTGGCTCGAGACTAAACCGAGAACTTTAAAAAAATTTCACTACACTTAGAAAATTTTTCATTAAACAGGGGTCACACGTCCGTGTGGCTTGGGACACATACGTATGGGCAGGCCGTGTGGTCGCATACGCCTGTGTCCAGACCCAGTGTAACTCTCTGTTTGTTACCAAAGAACAAATTTAAGTTACATGGCCAAGGCACACGCCCATGTGCTTAAGCCGTGTGGTCGATTTAATTTTCATAAATTTTCATAAAATAGGTGCAGACTTCACATACCCAGGGTACACGCCCGTGCTTGAGACTGTTTCGTCCACACGACTAAGACACACGTCCGTGTCTTTGTCCGTGTGCTCAATACTAAGCATTTGGTTTTGCAACAATTAAGGTGCAAGGGACACACAGCCAGAACACACTCCCATGAGGCAAGCAGTGTGTCACACACGGCCTAGACACACGCCCGTTTGTCTATTTGTGTGGACAAAAATAAGGGTATTTTCCAAGTCATATTTTCACCCTTCCATGTACAAACCTACACAACAAAACATAGCACCATTCCAAGTACATACATTCAACCAAATCATCTACAACCAAGGCATCCATACATCATTTACATGCTATTGTCCATCACATACAACATCACATACTTATCAACTCGAACCATGCAAAATCCCACATCCATGAAAAGCATCATCATATGAATATATTAATAGCTAGCATAACCATCATAGGCCATCATGACCATTATAGGCCAACATTCAATGGCCATATACAAAATGAATCAATACCATTGCAAGCCAACACATTTGGCCATATCAACTATGAAACATAACAAAATACCAAGTCCCTATACATGCCATAACTTAGAATAATAAAATTATTGGCACCCAAAATATTAAGTTGATAGTGTAACTGGATCTCCGAAAATCTCCAATCCCCGAGCTAGCTTGGTGACACTATAAGACAAGGGAAAAGAAAGGAAGTAAGCTTTAAAGCTTAGTAAGTTCCCATGCAAATAATAAGCATTATAAACTCACATTTAACATACAATTAGTTTGAAGTAAATTAACATAAACTTCATTATAAATCTCACAATCCAACTTACTTAATCACAAATATACCGAGGGTTTCATCACATGTTAAGCTCATTAAACATGAGTTTCATATACATACCTTACTAGTTTACAACTTACCACAGTCTTTCACAACTTTGACATTATTGTTTCATTTCCCGTTGAACCACTTGGAATATTAAAGGATACTTGGGTATATCGCACACATAGTACCACACCAATGCCATATCCCAAATATGGTCTTACATGGGATCTCGTATCGATGCCAATAGCCCATCTATGTTCTTACATGAAATCTCATATCGATGCCATATCCCAGATATGGTCTTACACATAGTCTCGATAACCCTACTGTCATGACATTTGTATCCTATCCATTCCTAAAGTTCAATGGGAATTTCAATATTGTCGTAACTTTTTCGAACATGCTCAATGGTCAATCATAATTCATAAAATAGTAAAGCATACAAAACATAATTAAAACAATGCATTATTTACATAAGAACTTACCTCGGTACAAAAATAGCGGAAATGGACCTAATCATCAATAACCCTATTTTTCCCCCGATCAAGGTATGAACCTTGTCTTTCTTGATCTATAATAGAAATTTAACTTATTTAATTATCCCGTTGTTCAATTCGGCTTGAAAATCACACTATGAAAAAATTACCGTTTTGCCCCTAACCTTTCACATTTTTACAAATTAGTCCTTAGGCTCGTAAATTGAAATGTATTCAATTTCTTTGTTACCAAAGCCTAGCCAAACCATATAAATTCTCATATCAGCCCACATTTTTCATTACATCAGATTTTTACTACCCATTTTATAACATTTTACAAATAGGTCCTTTTATACATTTTCACTAAAAATCACTTAGTAAAAGTTGTTTATTGCACATCAAACTTTTATTTCTACCATAAATCATCAAAGCACATACATGTCATACATGGGTAAAATTTAGACATGAACCCTACTTCAGAAAAATGGAAGAAATAGGAAGATCGGGTGAGTACGACGTCAAAAACATAAAGAGTATTAAAAACGGGGCTAGGATGTACTTACAATCAAGCTTGAAAGTTGAAGAAAACCCTAGCCATGGTGTCTTGTAAAATTCAGCCAAGGAGAGAAGATGGACACCAATTTTGGCTTTATTTTCCCTTTTCATTTCATTTAATAACCAAATGACTAAAATGCCTTTGATGCCTTACTTGAGAAATTTACCTAATCATGTCTATTTTTGTCCATAAACTTAACTAATGATTGAATTATCACATAAGGACCTCTAATTTAAAATCCCATAGCAATTGGACACCTTTAACATATAGAACTCAACTTTTACTCTTATTACAATTTAGTCCTTTTGACTAAATTGAGTGCCCAAATGTCAAAATTTTTGAACGAGATTTTGACGAAATCATTTTGAAAAACTGTAAATCATAAGAATATAATAAAAATAAGTTTTTCTATGTCTGATTTGTGGTCCCGAAACACTGTTTCAACTAGCCCCAAAATCAGGCTGTTAGAACTCTCCCCTTTTAGGGATTTTTGTCCCCGAAAATCTTACCAAAAAATAAGTTTGGGTACTATTTTATCATAGCCTCCTCGGGTTCCCACGTAGCCTCTTCAGCCCCATGTCATTGCCACAAAACTTTCACTAGGGCTATATGTTTATTTCTCAACTGTTTAACTTCTTGAGCTAAAATCTTAATCGGTTCTTCACCATATGTCATATCCGGTCGAATCTCAATCTCTGATGGAGAAATCACATCTGAAGGATCGAAACAATATCATCGCAACATCAATACATGAAACACAATATGAATTCTTTCTAACCCTGTCGGTAAAGCTAATTGATATGTCACTGGCCCTATTCTTTCAATAACTTCATATGGCCCAATGAAATGTGGACTTAACTTGCCTTTATGTGTGACAGCCCTAATTTGGCCCTAGTTGGAAAGTGGTTTCGGGATCACAAAATCGAGTCCCAAAAATAATTAAATGTTATATTCTGTGATTATTACATATGAAAATGCATGTGTGAAAATCTCATGCTTTGATTTTTCCATTTGTGAGTGAAATTATGAAATAAGACCTATGTGAAAATTTTTGAAAATGCTATAGGCAAATTTGTAATGGCCAAATAAATGGTAGTACAAAATAGGAGGATTTTCATGTCAAACTCCCCATTTTTTTGTGTAGTGGCCGGCCATGATGTTAATGGTAGACAACATGTGCAAAATTTTTTATTGAAGTTATGGCATAGGTATGGCACAAATTAATATATGCCATTTTGTGTCATAGCCGAAATTTAGAGAAAAAGAGAGTAGGAAACTCTGAAAAATTCGGTCACTAAGGAGGGAGAAGATGCAAGGTAAGTTCATGGTAGTTTGCTTCTATTTTGATGTTCTTGAGTTCTTCTTGATTTTACCTTAACCCATGAAGCATATTTTTGATTTTTTGTTGTGTTGTGAGCATTCGGTCATGAATGGAAATGAAGGAAATGGTTGTTGTTTCATGCTCTTTTGATGTATAATGGAAGATAGGTGAAGTTGAGCCAAACAAATGAGCATGCATGTACATTAGATGCTAAAGGGAAAAGTCGGCTAACATGTTGTGTGTATTATGGCCGAATGTGAACTTTGATAATATTGAGTAATGTTTGTTCTTTAAAATGATGAAATAGAGATTATACTTAAGTAAAATCATAGATATGTGATGATTGATTGGTGATATACATGTTTAAATAACATGCATGCAAGGTATATATGTGTGAAAGAGTGATTTGGTAATAAATCTGCTTAGGACAGCAGCAGTAACGTGATTTTGGAAAATCACCATAAATTGTGGGAGATGACTTAGAAGCATAATAAATTATGTAATTAAATATTAATGACTATAGTTTCTTATAAAAGAAACCGTGTAAGCAAAAGAATTACCGATAATGAGATATTTGAAGTGATGTGGGACAGGGTCAGAATGACTTCTAGATCCTCTGTTCTGTTTTTATAAAATCATTATAAATTGAAAAAACATGGTCATAAGATGAAGTTTATATGCTTAGACTCCTTAATGAGTCTAGTTTCAAAAGAAATAAACGAGAACATATTTTGAATTCTATACAATGAGAAAATTTATTCGTAGTGAGGAGTGGTCAGATTAGCCAGACAGTGAAACAGGGGAAAATTTAAGAAAAATCTGGTATTGATTGGCCAAACCAAAGATTCTAAAAATTTTATGGATAAAATATATATGAGTCTGTTTTCAGGGAAAATTAACGGAACTTGATTTGGAGTTTCGTAGCTCCAGTTATAAATGATTCAGTGACTGTTGCTCAGGAAGACAGCTTGCAGTGAAATTATGATTATGTGGTAAACATTGACAAAAATTTGTTAATGAGTTGCGTATTGATTTCTTATAAGCTTACTATGATCAGTAGGTGTGAAAGTCGAATATATATATGTATATATTATATTTTGAAAGTGATGCTCGAATAGTCGAATAATGACTAGTTTAAAATCTTTGAATTTAAGCTCAAGAGCATAAAGGGGCAAAATTCGGATAAGGGAAAAGAGAAAGTAATCGAATAGACGTTGTAATCGTTTGGAAACATTCAAGGTAAGTTCTTAAGTGTTTAAGCTTGATTCTTTTTTATATGCCCAAGAGTTAAATTAATATGAAAAAGGGAATGTAAATTTTATTTAGTTAATGTGCCGAATATGTAATGATTTAAGGCTATAAGCTGATTATGGCTATTATGCTTAAGTTAAATTGGATTTGGAAATTTGATGCACTAAATGAGTGTTACAATGAATAAACTGTGCCGTATATGTGCTGGTGGAGATATCACGATTTGTGATTATTAAATACCTAAAGGAAACCATGATGTGTATAAAATTATTATTATTAGTCCTTTGTGGTAGCCGAATATGGCTTGGCACTAAAGTGATTAAATATGAACTTCAATGAGGTAAACTATTAAAAATGTGGTGCTATAAGACTATGGGCTAATCGATATGTGGATTCATTCCGTAAAGTAAATTATTAAGGTATGTGATATGTACTTATGCATGTTAAATCGATTGGAATTGAATCATGAATGTGAATTGCGAAGCATAGGTAAAAATGCCTATGACATATATGTGAGTAAGGGTAAAACCATCGTAAATTATCGATAAGGATGGGCTATGTGTGGAACCATCTTATAATTGCTAATTTGAAAGGTTGTGTGTGAATCAGTGAGCAATATGTATATATTAGATGAATCGTGACCTTTTGGTTCTACTTGAATTAAGTTGTACGATAAATAATTTATGTATATGACTTATAGTCGAATGGTCACTATGGGTTAAGTTTGAATGGTGAAATGGTATGTGATATTTATGAATGACTTTTGAACCAAAATGTAAACGATGGTGTTCATATGGAGCTTATACCCGAATGTTGCAAATGACTACAAATGTGATATGTTGAATGAGATGTATTAATATATGATTAAATATGCATGATATTTGATGTGTATTTGGGTTAAATCCCGCAGGCCTAGTGCTGGTATTATATTCGGGCCTTTGTGCCTAGCAGGCTTAGTGCCGGTGATGTGTATTCGGGCCTTCGTGCCTAGCAGGCTTAGTGCCGATGATGTGTATTCGGGCCTTCGTGCCTAGCAGGCTTCGTGCCGGTGATGTGTATTCGGGCCTTCGTGCCTAGCAGGCGTAAAGCCGGTGAAATGATATGTTATGTGAATTCGGTGTTCCTTGTAAGATAAGGGTTTAGCCGATTGCTAAAGATGAAATGATAGTGTATTGTATCATGCTTATATGGCCTAATAGCAAGTATAACATGTTGGTAAAAATGCAATATGCTTTTATAATCGAATGATAAGTTTGAAATGAACGTGAGTGAAATGTTATGCATAAGCTATCAAATGCTAAGTGTGAAAATGAGATGAAAGAAAACTGTTTGAGATGTATAATTATATACGTTTGAATGATGTTAGTACTTAATTGATATGAATATGTTATATAGAACTTGTTGACTTGATTATTCGGGCCTTTGAGCTTAGCAAACTATAATGCCGATGAGATACTATTCGGGCCTTTGAGCCTAGCAGGCTATAATGCCGGTGAACTGATATCGAGCCTCGAGCCTAACAGGCGAAATGCCGGTGATTTGAGAAAAGTCCATGACTAAGGTACCTCATGTTAGGTTGACAAATGAATACATTCAGTACGTTAAGTGGGCCAGGTACGCATTATGTACTCATATGTGAGTTTGATCTGCAATGAATCATAAGCGTGCATTGTGATACATACGTGAATAAATGTTATAACTATATCTATGATCATGATACACCGGGTCAGGGTGTGAAAGTATGTGAAAGTATTCGATTTAATTATGTTATACGAATTCAGATTAAGTGTGATAAGAATGCTGAATGTGCATTATGTGTTTGTGTGTATTCGGCCAGATGGCAATATACCTAGAATATGGCCACTTAAGAAATTGAATAATCGAAGTATAATTGTGTTTATTTATTTGCATTGCTTAAGACTTACTAAGATTATAAAAGCTTACTCCGTTGTTACATTCCTCTGTTTTATAGATTGTTGACTTCGGTTACCTGCTCGGGTTGGAGTTTGCCGGAGATATTATCACACTGTCGAGCTCACGCTATTGGTGTAAGTAAATCCTAATATTTCGAGTCTATGGCATATATAGGGTTTTAATGTTAAGTATGTGATATTATAATTTAGCCAAAGATGTTGGCTAGTGATGTTTTGGGCCTCGTAAGCCCATATATGGGACAGATTGCATGTGAAAAGAAAAGTTTTAAATTGATTGAAATTTTTCGGCACTGTTTTTGTGTGATTATCTGAGTTTAAGTCGGGCAACACCTCGAACCCTGTTCCGGCAAGGGATACGGGTGAGGGTGTTACATTACGACCATATCTGAGGATTTTTTTCCATGGTGAAACTTTCAAAACTACCTTATCACCAACTTGAAAATCAATCTCTTTTCTTTTTAAATCTGCATATGACTTTTGTCTATTTGAAGTGGCTTTCAAGCAATCATGGATCACCTTAACTTTTTCTTCAATTTCTCTAACCAAGTCAACCTCGTGAATCTGTTTCTCACTAAGCTTGTAACAACCCGTTTATAGGTCAAATCAGAACAGTGGTTTTGGGACCACAAATTTGAAGTAAAAATATTTATTTTATTATTTTAATAAGGTCTACAGCATGATAGATTAATTATGTAAAAATTTTGTTAAGAAATTTTACTGTTTAAATGCTTAATTTGGTAAAAAGGACTAAACCGTGTAACGCATAAAAGTTGAGTTCTATTGTCTAAAAGTATCTAATAGCTATGGTTTATTAATATGGAAGTCCTTATTATGAAATTAGTCTATTTATAATGTAAGTGGACATTCTTGGACATTGTTTAAATGATGTTTAAGTTATATTAATAAGGTTATTTAAGTAATTTGGAAATTAAAGGTTAATAAAATAAAACAAAACAAATTAAAGTCTTATTCTCATCTACATGCACCGAAAATTTGAGGAAGAAGCTAAACATAGGGTTTTGTATTCGGCATTGATAAATTCTTCAATTAGGTACGATTTTTGCTCTTTTTTAATGATTTCTATTTTTTTGAGATTGTTGCTTCGTATTCTAGCTAGCCTGTACCTTAATTTTTGAATTTTTTCAAGATTTTTTAAAGTTCCATTGTTGAATACTTGAGTTATTTGATGTTTAATGATAGTTTCTGGAAGTTTGGGGATAATTTTACATGCTTTGCAAAGTGATTTTTTGACAAAAAATGTCAAATAGGGATTTAATTGAGAAAATGTAAAATTATGTGGTAAAAATTATGAAATAATGAAAGATATGGGCTGCTAGGAGTCTCTATAAAATTCGGGTATCATGGGTTATGGCCTAATTGTGCAATTTTTCATTTTTATGTGTTAAGGACTAAATTGAAAAATAGTCAAAAGTCTAGGGATAAAATTGTAAATTAGCCAAAATGAATGTTTGAGGCTAAATTGAATTGAATGAAAGTTTGAATGAGTTCATTTGATATTATATGGATCAAGATAAGCAAATATCGAAACTAAATTGGGGAAAACGAAAAGTGGACGAATAGCCAATAGTTTTATCCGAGGATACGAGGTAAGTTCGTATAATTAGAATTGAACTTCTATATATTTGAAAATATTTGAAATGAATATTTGTGATTGAGTAATTGATATATTTGAAATACAAATGCCTTATTGATATATTATACTTGTTACCAAGCCCAGTTTGAACTGTATGAATTCATAGGATACGAGTGACATGTCACTAGGGTTACTAATTTGGTCAAGCTCCTGCAATTGTTACGGACACACTACAGCTCATATGAGCTTACCGTTATATCAGCTCGTAAGAGCTTAATGTTTTTAGCTTATTGGGGCTTATTGTTTCAGACTTACTGTTCAGCTCGATAGAGCTTACCGTTTTTGCTCAATAGAGCTTACTATTCATCAGCTCAAGAGGAGCTTACTGATCATGTCTCAAAAGAGCATAAATGATAACGAATTGACGGATTACTGATGTTATTCACCCGAGTATCATTTGAATTTCTAATAGGTTCAACAGGCACAAATACTGTGTATATGGATGAGTTACGATTTATAAATGTTACTAATGTTATATATGATATATGAATTTGGAATGATTCAAAGTATTGTATTAATGAATGGTTTCAGGTATATTTTTAAATGACTAACATGTGATGAATACTTGTAATTAGGTATTTGTTAATGGAATTGGTTGCACTTTATGCATTGATTTGATTATGTATAAATGATAAGTTTAATTTTGAATTATACGGGCTTACTAAGCTATAAAGCTTACTCTGTTTCTTTTTCAATGTTTTATAGAGGTTCGTTAGCTCACTTGTTTCAGACAAATCGGAGTTGCACATCACACTATCCAATTTCTGATTGGTACTTTTGATTTTGGGAATATATTTAAATATGGCATATATAGGCTAGTTTAAAAGATGATAGTTATGTTAATTGATATCATGACTTTGGTATATTTTTTAGTATAAGTTAAGCCATGTGATTTGGCTTATTTTGGTACTATGTTTTGGTTGAATTAAGTGTTCAATTATCGTATGTTTTGGCAAGGTAATGATGGAATGAAATTATGCAAGTGAAGTTTTGATATGTAGTTGTTAAATGAATGGATTAGCATGATATTAGATAGGTATTTGGGTATGTAATAGTTAGATTTTGATATGGAAAATAATGTGTATTGAACTGGTTATCTTGGCTGCCTATTGAGTTGTAAAAATGTGGTAATTTATGCTTATGAATGATTGTGTTTTTAGGTGGCAAAACGGCTTTACGAATCTATTTTTGTCTACACGGGTAGAGACATGGGCATGTGCCTCAACCGTGTGTGACACACGGTCATGCTGCACGGCCGTGTGTCCCCTAGGGTACCCTTTCAAATTAAATCAGTATACCCTACAGGTTTGGCACAGCCTAGGCATACGGGTGTGTCTACTGGCTGTGTGTGATACATAGACTGGCACATAGGCGTGTGGCTAGGCGTGTGACCCAAGTCAGTAACCTCTCTAGTTTTCCCAGGACCATGGCACGCGGTCGTGTCCTCAGTCGTGTGACACAAGTCAGTATGTACGCCCTGTTTCCACACGGTCTAAGACACGGGCGTGTCTATTAGCCGTGTGAGACACATGGCCTGCTCACAGGGGCATGCGATACTTGAAATGTTAAAATTTTTCTAAGTTTCCAAAATTTTAATATGTTACCGATTTAGTCTTAAATACATGTTTTAAAGCTTTGTATGCTCGATTTAAGTACATATTGAATGTGAATAAATGATATTGACTAAAATAAGATGTTATTGGATATATGATTGTTCTGAATTGAGTTACAAGTCTGGTAATGTGTCTTAACCTATTCCATCAACGGTTATGGGTTAGGGGTGTTACATTTGTTGGTATCAGAGCTACAGTTTAGCTGATTCTTTGATGAACGTACTGTATGTGAGTCTAGCTATACATGCCATATATAAAACTGTTATGGTGTGATGACTCCTAACATTTTCAAATGTGTTTTTATATAGTAATGGATCCCAAATGAGCTGTAGTGGAACGTAGAAAGTAACGCACCAACTCCTACTCAAGGGACAGCGTCTTCTGAATCTAGACTGGTAATGAGTAGTTACAGGGGTGAGGCTAAAGAAGCCTTCTTTCAGATATTGAATGAGTGGTTCACGCAGTACATTCATACAAACCCAACTCTTCAGCAACCTCCACCCCCACCTGTTCCCCAACTGATTCATGTAGTTCCTCAAGGTATTGATCCTCTACGATTAAATAAACCACCTGTTAATAAGATAAGGAAACACGAAGCTGAGGAATTCAGAGCCACTGTTAGTGATGACCCTGAGAGAGTTGAGTTTTAGCTTGATAACACGATTTAGGTATTCGACGAATTATCCTGCACACTTGAAGAATGTTTAAAATGTATATATCACTGCTGAGAGACACTGCGTATCAATGGTGGAATACCTTGATAACTGTAGTTCCGCAAGAAAGAGTCACTTGGGATTTCTTTCTAGTTGAATTTAGAAAGAAATACATCAGCCAAAGATTCATTGATCAGAAAAGAAAAGAATTCCTTGAATTTAAGCAGGGTCATATGTTAGTCACAAAATATGAAAGGGAGTTTGTACGACTCAGAAAATATGCTCATGAATGCGTCTCTTCTGAAGTTATAATGTGTAAAAGATTTGAGGATGGATTGAATGAAGAAATTAGAGTGTTAGTTGGAATTCTTGAGCTAAAGGAGTTTGTTGTTTTGTTTGACCGAACCTGTAAAGCCGAAGAGCTTTGCAAAGAGAAAAGCAAAGCCAATTTTGTGGCTAGAGATTCTAGAAAGAGATTTGCGGGCAAATTACATCAGTCAGCATCAAAGAAATTTAGAGAATATCATCCTCGTTCTACGGCTTCTACGTGAATTTCGATTAGAGACAGAGATGTGAGACATTTCAGTTCTAAACCTCAAGCGACATTAGTTGCCAGTGTTGGTAGTGTTAGAAATGCTGGACTTGAATGTAAACATTGGAATAAGAAGTATTATGGTGAATGTATATTAGTGAGTGGAGCTTGCTTTAAATGTGGATTGCTTGATCATTATGTCCGGAATTGTCCAGAAAAGTTTACAGCTGATAGAGATCAACCAGTGAAAGCGAGTAACACAGCTTCTAGAGGGAGACCACCCCGAAATGCTGGAAATATGAGTAGTAATCGAGGTGCTACAAGAGATTCAACTATGAGATATGAGGCACGAGCAGCTGCTAGAGCTTATGCTATACGTGCACCGGAGGAGGCATTATTGCTAGACGTTATTACTGGTATTTTTTCTCTTTTTGATATTGACATAGTTGCGTTGATAGACCCTGGATCAACCTATTCTTATATCTGTATGAATTTAATGTTTAAAAAGAGTTTATATGTCGAGTCTACAGAATTTGTAATTAAAGTATCGAACCCTTTAGGCAAGTCTGTTTTAGTTGATAAAATTTTTCAGAATTGTCCTCTGATGATCTGGGTTTACTGTTTTCGGGTTGACTTGATACTTCTACTGTTCGATGAGTTTGATGTGATTTTGGGTATGGATTGGCTGACTATGCATGATACAGTTGTGAATTGTAGACGAAAGTCTATCGAATTGAGATGTCAAAATGGTGAGATTCTTTGGATTAAGTCTGATGATTCGAATGAGTTACCTATTGTGATATCGTCTATGTTAGCTCAGAAATATTTCAAAAAGGGTTATGATGCATATCTTGCATATGTATTGGATACTAAAGTGCCTGAATCAAAGATTGAAGCTGTACCTGTTATTTGTGATTTTCAGTTGTATTTCCAGAAGAATTACCGGGTTTGCCTCCTATCAGAGAAGTTGAATGTGGTATTAAATTAGTACCCAGAACAATGCCGATATCAATAGCTCCAACATAATTAAAAGAGTTGAAAGCTCAGTTGCAAGAATTGATAGATAGAGGTTTTGTACAACCGAGTTATTCTCCCTGGGGTGTGCTGGTATTGTTTGTGAAAAAGAAAGATGGCAAGATGAGAATGTGTATCGATTACAGATAGTTGAATAAAGTGACTATAAAGAGCAAATACCGTTTACTGCGAATTGACGATTTATTTGATTAGTTGAAAGGGGCTACAGTATTTTCAGAGATTGATCTGAGATTGGGTTACTATCAGCTGCGATTCAAAGAGTTAGATGTACCGAAAATCGCGTTCAGAACGAGTTATGGACATTTTGACTTCCTTGTTATGCCTTTCAGTTTAACTAATGCTCCTACCATTTTTATGGACTTGATGAGCCAGATATTCAGACCGTATTTAGATAGATTTTTTGTTGTATTTATTGACGACATTCTGATCTATTCACGAGATGAATTGAACATGCCGATCACTTGAGAATTGTGTTACAAACTCTACGTGATAAAAATTATTTTTAGGGCATATTGTTTTAGCTGACGGTATTAGAGTTGATCCGAGTAAGATTTCTACTATTATTGATTGGAAACCTCCAAGAAGTGTATCTGAAATCCGTAGCTTTTTGGGCTTAACAGGCTATTACAGAAGATTTGTGGAAGGATTCTCGATGATTGCGACACCGATGACACGACTGTTACAAAGAGATGTGAAGTTCGATTGGTCAGAGAAATGTTAATAGAGTTTTGAACAGTTAAAAGTACTTTTAAATGAAGCACAAGTATTGGTTCAACTGAAACCAGGGAAAGAATTGGTGATTTATAGCGATGCGTCATTAAATGGTCTGGGATGTGTTCTACTGAAAGAAGGAAAAGTTATAGCTTATGCTTCTCAAAAATTGAAATCGCATGAAAAGAATTATTCGACACATGACTTAGAGTTGGCTGTAATTGTGTTTGCATTGAAGATTTGGTGGCACTATTTATACAGTGAAAATTGCCACAATTATACGGATCACAAGAGCTTAAAGTATCTGATGACACAGAAAGAGTTGAAGTTACAACAATGAAGATGGCTCGAGTTATTGAAAGATTATGACTTTGTGATTGATTATCACCCGGGAAAAGCTAATGTTGCTGCTGATGCCCTAAATTGATTTGTTTGCATTACGAGCAATGAACATCCAGTTGATGATTTGTGATTATGGGTCTATTTTAGCCGAATTAAAAGCTAAACTGCTATTTCTTCAACAAATCTGTAAAGCTCAAAAAGATGACCGTGAATTACAAGCTAAACGAATTCAATGTGAGTCTATTTCTAATTTAGAGTTTCATATTGGAACTGATGATTGTTTAATGTTTTGAAATAGAATTTGTATACCAAAAAATATAGAGCTTATTTAGAAAATCCTACATGAAGCACACGGTAGTTATTTTTCTATTCATCCGGGTAGTACCAAGATGTATAACGATCTGAAACAACTGTACTGGTGGTCGAGTATGAAACGGGATATATTAGAGTTTGTAGCGAAATGTTTAATATGTCAACAAGTCAAAGTTGAACATCAAGTACCATCGGGTTTTCTACAGTTTGTAATGACTCCCGAGTGGAAATGGGATAGAGTTTCAATAGATTTTGTGTCGGGATTTCCTCAAACTCTAAAAAAGAAAGATACTATTTGGGTTGTCTGTAACAGCCCGATTTAGACTCTAATCAGAACGGTGGTTTTGGGACCATGAATCCGAGTTATAAAAATATTTAAAAATTATTTTCTATGTTTATTTTGTGTGAATTTATATCTGTGAAATTTTCGTGATTTAAATTTTTCGTTTAGGTATCCGATTAAATAAAAGGACTTAATTGCGAAAATGGAAAACTTGAAAGTTTAAAGCATAAGGGTCGGATTGTTAGTGGATTTTTAAATTGGAGTATTTATGTTGTAAATATCCCATTAGTCTATTGGTTGGACGGTAATAGGCATGTGTTATATGATTTTTATATTATTTCACTAAGGTTAATTTATTAAACTAATAATATAAACTAATATAATATAACATATATCATAAAATGGGCCATGTTTATATTCATTATTTTTTACCGAAACTAGAAACAAAAGAAAAGAAAAAGAGAAACCTAGGTTTCGGCCATTTCTAAGCTCAATCAAGGTATGTGTCTAGCTTGGTTTTTGATAATATCTACGTTTTTGAGATCGTTGCTTCGAGTACTACAAAACTCGTGCTTGAATTTTTTATTTTGATGAATATTTTGAGTTGTACCATTGTTGAGAGCTTGTGATTTTTGTTGTTTGATGATGAAATATGAAAGATATGTTTTAGATCAACATGTTTTGTATTGGAGTTTTTGATGATTTTGAGTAATTAGGACTAAATTGCAAAAAAATAATTTGAGGGACTAAAATGTGAAATAAATGAAATATATGGACTTGTATGAACACTAGGAACATTCGGCCTAACATGGGTATTTTGAGGTTTTGCATATTTTGTGTTTTGAGCAATAAGGACTAAATTGTAAAAATTGCAAATGTCAAGGGTAAAATGTTAATTTGCCCATTTATGTGTTTTTGGACTAAATTGAATGAAAATATGTTTGAATGAGCTTAATTTGAATATGTTTAGGTCAAGAACCAAAGAAATCGGATTTGGATCGGGGAAAAACGAAAGTTGTCGACTAACTACCCTATTCCGTTTTACATCGTCCGAGGTAAGTTTATAAGCAAATAGACGTGCTAAATTGTAGTTAAATGTTAAATATATATATGCTGGTATGAAATGTATGAAATTATACATGCTATGGCCGAATATGAATAAGTTTGGCTACTACATTTTCGAGTTTGTTTAGACCGAGTTACGACGTCCAAAAGCCCCGTATGAACCTTAGGAATGGTTAGGATACATATGTCATGACATAGGATTCTGATATATGATGTGCGAGTAAGACCATGTCATCGATATGTGACTCCGATATATGTGTGGGAGTAAGACCCTGTCTGGGATAGTGGCATCGATATGTGATTACAAGTAAGACCACGTCTAGGATGCTGGCATTGTACGATATATGTGTGATTATCCGAGTGTCCTACCCAATTCCCAATGATTCATCAGGCAAAGGTAAATCGTGTACGGATGTGTAAAATGAGCTAAAACAACTAGGAATGAACTTAGCTTATTACTTAATTGAAACAAGTTAAGTAAGTTTCTTGATATTTATTACAAGTTATGTAAGATATAAGTGAAGAATGTGAGTAGATATGAAAAGTATGTTTGGCTATATATATAAGTATATATATGATGTTGAGTTTTGATTCATGAGTTTGTGTATATGAATGTAAGTATACTTGGTATAATGTCATTTTGGATTTGAAAGTTGAATGATATTATGCTAAATGTGATATATGAGCATTCAGCCAAGGTAACTTATTTGTGTAAAAGTATAAGTTATAAATAAATGAAACGATATGTTTGAGACCAAGTATAATAATAATAATGTTATAATTTGGTTTATTTTAAATGCTTTGATTATACTTTTGAATGGTTAATTTTCTTATGACTTACTAAGCTAAGTTAGCTTAATTTGTGTATTTATGAATACCTCTGTTTTATAGATTTTGGATTCAAGTTACGAGCTCGGGGATCGTCAGCAAAGTCTATAACACTATCGACTGCCTTCGGTATTTTATAAATTGAATTTTTGAACCTATGGCATGTATAGGCTGGATTATATTTAGAGTTGTTGGATTTTGGTTTATGTATAAATCTAAGCCATGCGAAGTTGGCTTTAATTTCTATGCTTGAATTTGGTTATGTTTGATCGTGGTTTAATTTCATTTTGGTTAAAATGCTACGTGCTATGAATGAATGGTATTGTGTGATGCTTGTTATAAAATGTGATTTGGTATGAAATAATTGTACATGGCTTATGATTACTACTATAAAAATAAAAGCTCGCCATATATATGTATGGTTGATGAATGTATGTGAATTATGGATTGTCTCTGTAATTGTGTATTTGGTTAGGTGATAAAATATAAGTGATGGTTATGAATTTGTTGAGATTAGTTAATTATAATTATTAAACATGATGAATGGTTTGATATTTTATTTGGTTTAGTATGATAAAGAATGTTTATACTGTAAATGTTATGTAAGGAAGTTGTTAAGAATGTTTGGTTATATATATATATTGAAAATTTGATTAAATAACTAAAGGTATATGTGACAGCCCTAAAGTGACCCTAGTCGGAAAGCGGTTTCGGGACCGCTAAACCGAGTCACCAAATTATTTGAATATGATATTTATTGTCTAAAATATATGATTATGAATGTGTGAAAGTTTTAAGCTTCGATTTAGTAAATTGCATGTGAATTTAGTCAATAGGACTTATGTGTGACACTTTGAAATGTGATAGGTTAATCTATAAGGATCTATTAGTGCATGTAATCAAAGGGGTGGACTTGTATGTCAATTTCCCCCATTTAATTACTAGTGGCCGGCCATGACAAAGGGTGATAGGCAAAACATGTCATAAAGCATGTTGTGTTAATGGTTTATGTTAGAAATGATAAAATAATAATGGTTAGTAGGATGGTGAAAGAGAAAAAAAAAAGAGATCATCATTCATGCTTCTTCCTAGCCGAATAGAAGAAAGAAAAAGAAAGAAAAAAAGAAAAAGAAAAAGAAAGCTCTCATGTTGTCCTTGGCCGGATAGAAGAAAGAAAAAGAAAGAAAAAGAGCTTTGAGGAAATCGGCTATGGTGGTTTGCTAGAATAAGGTATGTTTGATGATGTTCCATGAGATCCATGCATGTTTTAGTTGTTAGCTTGAGTTCTACCTAGCCCATGGTCTAAATCTTGCTATGTGATGGAGATGACACTCGGCCATGGATGTATCATTCTTGCTTGGTGTTGATGTTGTGTTGATGAGATATCAAGTTATTTTTTGTAACCCATGATGAAATTTTGATTTTGGATTGAGTAAGGTTTTTGACTATGGTAGTTAATAATGGTGAGTTTTGTTGTTTCATGTTAAAGTTAGGTGAATGATGATGGATGAGTGTTTGAACCATAAAAAGAATTCGGCTACCTTGTTATGAACTAGGGCCGAATGTGAGTTGGTTGTGGTTGAATATTGCATGCTTGGTAGAATGGTGGATGAAAGTGCCGAATGTGGTCTTTGGTTTGGCATGAAGTGATAAATAAAGGTTTAAAAAATAGCTTAAGTTAATTGATACTCACTAATGAGTTCGAATGGAAGCTTTGTTAAGTGGGAAATGAGTGGCCGAGAGAGAGAATTATGGACTATTGCCGAATGTATGTTGGGTTGATAGAGTCTCCAAATTGATTTTTATGTAAGTATGCACGGCCGAATATAATCGGCCATATGAGTAAAGAAATGGTTATTTGATATGTGGTAAAAGTTAAGTGTTAAACGAAATGGAAATGAAATCATATTGGAATATGTGTACTCGACCACATGAATGAGTACATAGGTTGATGTGTATGTTCGGCCATAGGTAAACATATTGATGGCTTTATCTTGACTTAGAAAATTCGGCTAAGGTGAATATTGGCTAATATGTTGAGTTGATTCATGATTTCATATGTATGTGACTTTAGTGTCTAATGTATATATATGGGCTAAGTACCTTGAGTTCCTCTTTTGATGCTCAAATGATTAAATCAATTTATTTGTTAAATTAAGCTCAAGAGCAAAGGGGAACTAAATTCGATAAAGGGAGGGAAAAAGTGGTCGAATAGCCATCGAAATCGTTCGACAACATCCGAGGTAAGCTTTCGAGCAATGAGACTTAGTTTATGATTTGATTAAGTCATAATGTATGTGCATAAAGATCGTGTTATAAAGCAAACTAAACCATGCTGTTTGTATGTGGCTAGTGAGTCGAAATGGGAATGCTTAATACGTGACTTGTGTTTGAACTCTAATTATGAAAATGAAATTAGATGTGTCATGATTTATTGATATGTCATGAATGTTCAGATGATAACCGGGCTAAGTCCCGAGAGCATTTGAGCTAGTGGCTAATTCCGGGCTAAGTCCCGGAGGCATTCGTGCGAGCTACTATATCCCGGGCTAAGTCCCAAAGGCCTTTGTGCAAGTTACTATATCCGGGCACGTCCCGAAGGCATTTGTGCGAATTACTAAATCCGGGCTAAGTCCCGAAGGCAATTGTGCGAGTTACTCTAACCGGGCTATGTCCCGAAGGCATTTAAGCGAGTAGCTATATCCGGTTAAATTCCGAAGGTACGTGATTTGGGAATGAGCGATCTTGCTGTAATAATTTCAATTAATACGCTCGTAAAATCTCAACAATGAGGTATGTTTCGTATGTGTATTGGAATAGTTGATTCCTTTTGAATATTATTCGCTCAGTCGATTAATGAGCTTCCGGTCTTTGGCTAAGTTGATCCCTTATGTATGAATATAGGGGTTGGAATGTGAAGTAGGAATGATTTCGAGAATATGTGTATATGAAATTATCCGTTTAGTTATATGAATGCTATACTTTAGTCGTGCTTAAATTTTATGGCTCAAAGCTTACTAAGCATTAAATGCTTACTCCGTTTCTTTAAATCTCTGTTTTATAGATTTTGGTTCGTCAGCTATCGGACTCGGGATTTTTGGAAGTCGAAGTCTCCCACACTATCAAAACCCTTTTGGTACACTTTTGGTTGAACTCTGAAAATGGCATGTATAGGACTACCCGTTTTGTTGTTGGTCATAGACCCTTTGGTTTTGTATAAATTTGGATAGCCATGCGAAAATGGCTTATATACACTTTCAGCTTGGTATTATAATCATCTTGTATGATGTTCATTAAGAGGTATGGAAAAGTTTGGGAACGATTAGCCATTGGACTGGTTAATCATGTTCATATTTTGTGCTATACATGCTAAAGGGCTAGTTGAATCACGGAAACTATGTAATAGGTAAAGTCTACCTTAAAAAAAATAGATGCTGATAGTAGCAATGACGTGAATGTGAAAAATCACTAAAAATAGTAGGAATATAATTAAATAGTGAATAAATTATGTAAACGAACCTTGATGAATCTATTTTCATAGTAAAGTAACGAAACGATCATATGAACAGTATATTATGAGATATTTAAGTTTTTACGAAACAGGGCCAGAACAGTTTCTGGATTCCCTATTCCGAATTTGGAAATTCATTATAAATTAACCAGAGATAATTAGAAGTCATGCCATATATGTACAGATTCCTTTTCGATTCTAGTTTCTATAGAAACAAACGGCATCAGTATTGAAGCCCTGTACAGGGATATATCCAAGTCGTAATGCGCAAAGGTCAGTGTAGTCGAACCCTGAAACAGGGGAGACGTTAACTAATAAACTGTACTAATTAGCTCGACCAAAAATTCTAGAAAAAAATTTATAGATGAACATATGAGTCTAGTTTCAGGAAAAATTTACAGAACTGGTTTTCGAGTTTTGGAACTCGAGATATGATTTTTGAGGTGACAGTGACGCAGTTAGCCATCATGTCTGGAAATTTTTAAAATGGACTGTGAAATAAATGGATTAAGCCCGTTAACCCCTCGTGTCCGACTCCGGCAACGGTCTTGGGTACGGGGTGTTACAGTATAATACAAATTAGTTGAGTTGTATATGTGAAACATTGGATGGATCTATGTTATATGGAATTTGCTCATTTTGACTAGGTTAAAGTGCTTGTAAAATGGTTTATGTTAGTCAAGTGAATAATATAAATATATATATTGGTTTATAATGTATATGAAATTCGGTCATTCGGTATGTTTATTTGTAATTGTATAATATTATTATATAGCTGCAAAGTATAGTTTAATTTAAGCTAAAATGTGCATGTTGAAAAGTATATATATTTATATAATCATATATAAAAATGCATTGATGTTATTCTAGGAGACCAAATGCAATATTTTAAAATCAATAGATTCAGTTTGTGATGATTAATATTAAATGTGACTTGAATTAATAAAGTTAACCTAATAATGAACACAAATATGTGCACATAATTTATGATTGAAATGCATAGATTTGGATGTGGTTATATGTGCATAATGCTTTGATTTGTAATGTTACATAATTCATTCATATTGTTGAGTTGTTAATGTCGTGAATGTTATTGAATTATGGGTTATATTATAAGGTTTATTTGATTTAATATGTGCATGAACGAAGTACAAATTAAAATGCTTATTTTTATTAATTATTCAAATATTATGAAAATGATGATCTTATGATTTGAGCGATGTATGATTAAAGTAATAGTGGTATGATTTTGGAATATAGCTAGTGATAATTAAATATGATATATGATTGACATGAGACAGGTTATGATGTGATTCGTAAAGAATTTTAAAATTAGTTGTATATGTTAACATTTGATTGATTTAAAAGTTTGAGCAAGTATATGCACAGGACAAAAAAAATTGTATCTCATCCGGTAATACCTCATAACCCTATTCTAGCGATAGATACGGGTTAGGGGCGTGACATTATCGTAGATCGACTAACAAAATTTGCTCATTTCATACCGGTACGTACAGACTACTCACTTGACAGATTAGCTGAATTGTACATTTCTAAAATTGTTCGGCTACACAGGGTGCCATTATCTATTATTTCTGATAGAGATCAGAGATTTACATCACGATTCTAGATGAAACCACAAGAGGCTCTGGGAACAAAGTTGAATTTCAGTACTGCTTTTCATCCTCAGACTGACGGTCAGACTGAGAGAGTTATTCAAATTCTCGAAGACATGTTGAGATGTTTTATTTTAAAGTTTGAGGGCAGTAGGGAAAAATACTTACCGTTGATTGAATTTGCATACAACAATAGTTTCCAAACAAGGATAAAGATGGCACTATACGAAGCTTTGTACGGTCGTAAATGTTGAACTCTGCTATACTGGACTGAATTGAGTGAGAAAAAGAATCACGGGGTTGAATTGATCAGAGAAACTGAAGAAAAAGTGAAAACAATTCGCGACAGTTTAAAAACAGCTTCAAATTGACAGAAATCCTGCGCAGATTTGAAATGTAAAGAGATTGAATTTCAAGTCAGGGATAGAGTGTTTTTAAAGGTGCCATCGTGGAAAAAGATTCTTCAATTCGGCCGTAAAGGAAAGTTAAGTCCGCGTTTCATCTGGCTGTATGAGATTGTTGAGAGAATAGGGCCTGTAGTATATCGACTTGCTTTACTGTTAGAGCTTGAGAAGATCCATAAATTTTTTCACGTTTCTATGCTACGTCGTTACAGTTCTGATCCATCACATGTGATCTCTCCGTTAGATGTTGAAATTAAACCCGATATGTCGTATAATGAAGAACCAATCAGGATTTTTGCTCGTGAAATCAAAGAGTTAAGAAATAAACACATAGCTTTAGTAAAAGTTCTCTGGCATAAACACGAGATAGAGGAATCTACGTGGGTACCTGAGGAAGTAATACAAAAATAATACCCTAGCCTATTTACCGGTAAGATTTTCTGGGATGAAAATCCCTTAGGGGGAGAGTTGTAATAGCCCGTTTATAGGTCAAATCAGAATAGTGATTTTAGGACCACAAATATGAAGTCAAAATATTTATTTTATTATTTTAATAAGGTCTACAATATGATAGATTAATTATGTGAAAATTTCGTTAAGAAATTTTACTGTTAAATGCTTAATTCGGTAAAAAGGACTAAATCACGTAACGCGTAAAAGTTGAGTTCTATTGTTTAAAAGTATCAAATATCTATGGTTTGTTAATATGGAAGTCCTTATTATGTAATTATTCCATTTATAATGTAAGTGGACATTCTTGGACATTGTTTAAATGATGTGGCTAAAATTATGAAATAATGAAATATATGGGCTACTAGGAGTCCCTATGAAATTCGGCTATCATAGGTTATGGCCTAATTGTGCAATTTAGCATTTTTTATGTGTTAAGGACTAAATTGTAAAATAGTCAAAAGTCTAGGGGTAAAATTGTAAATTAGCCAATGAATGTTTTAGGCTAAATTGAATTGAATGAAAGTTTGAATGAATTAATTTGATATTATATAGGTCAAGATAAGCAAATATAGGAACTAGATCGAGGAAAACGAAAAGTGGACAAATAGTTGATAGTTTTATCCGAGGATATGAGGTAAGTTCGTATAATTAGAATTAAACTTCTATATATTTCAAAATATTTGAAATGAATATTTGTGATTGAGTAATCGATATATTTGAAATACAAATGCCTTATTGATATATTATACTTGTTACTGAACCCCGTTTGAACTGTATGAATTCATAGGATACAAGTGACATGTCACTAGGGTTACTGATTTAGTCAAGCTCCTGTAATTGTTGCAGACTGACCATAACTCGTATGAGCTTACCGGTATATCAGCTCGTAAAAGCTTACTATTTTCAGCTCATTGGAGCTTACTATTTTCAGCTCATTGGAGCTTACTGTTTCAGCTCGTATGAGCTTACTGTTCAGCTCGTATGAGCTTACTGTTCAGCTCGTATGAGCTTACCGTTTTTGCTCAATAGAGCTTACTGTTCATCAGCTCATGAGGAGCTTACCAATCATGGCTTGAAAGAGCATAAATGATAATGAATTGATAGATTACTGATGTTATTCACTCGAGTATCCTTTGAATTTCTAATAGGTTCAACGAGCACAAATACTGTTTATACGGATGAGTTATGGTTTATAAATATTACTAATGTTATATATGATATATGAATTTGGAATGATGCAAAGTATTGTATTAATGGATGGTTTCAGATATTTTTTAAATGACTAACATGTGATGAATACTTGTAATTAGGTATTTGTTAATTGATTTGTTGCACTACATGTATTGCTTTGATTATGTATAAATGGCAAGTTTAATTCTGAATTATACAAGCTTACTAAGCTATAAAGCTTACTCTGTTTCTTTTTCTATGTTTTATAGAGGTTCGTTAGCTCACTCGTTTTGGACAAGTCGGAGTTACACATCACACTATCCAATTTTCGATTGGTACTTTTGATTTTGGGGATATATGTAAATATTGCATGTATAGGATAGTTTAAAAGATGATAGTTATGTTAATTGATATCATGACTTTGGTATTGTGTATAAGTTAAGCCATGTGATTTGGTTTATTTTGGTACTATGTTTTGGTTGAATTAAGTGTTCAATTATGGTATGTTTTGGCAAGGTAATGATGGAATGAAATTATGCAAGAGAAGTTTTGATATGTAGTTGTTAAATGAATGGATTATGCACAATGTTAAATAGGTATTTGGGTATGTAATAGTTAGGTTTTGATATGGAAAATAATGTGTATTGAAATGGTTACCTTAGCTGCCTATTGAGTTGTAAAAATGTGGTCATTTATGCTTGTGAATGCTTGTGTTTTTAGGATGGCAAAATGGCTTTACGAATGGCCTATTTTTGTCTATACAGGCAGAGACACGGGTGTGTGTCTCAGCCGTGTATGACATACAATCATGCTACACGACCATGTGTCCCCTGGGGTACGCTTTTGAATTAAGTCAGTATACCCTACAGGTTTGGCACGGCCTAGACACACGGGCGTGTCTACTGGCCATGTGTGATACACGGGCTGGCACATGGGCGTGTGGCTAGCCATGTGACCCAAGTTAGTAACCTTTCTTGTTTTCCCACAGCCGTGGCACATGGGCGTGTCCTCGGCCATGTGACACAAATCAGTATATATGCCCTATTTCCACATGGTCTAAGACTCGAGCGTGTCTATCAGCCTTGTGAGACATACAGCCTGGTCATATGGGCGTGTGATACTTGAAATGTTGAAAGTTTTCTAAGGTTCCAACATTTTAATATGTTGCCGATTTAGTCCCGAATGAATGTTTTAAAGCTTTGTATGCTCGATTTAAGTACATATTGAATGTGAATGAATGATATTGACTGAAATAAGATGTTATTGGATATATGATTGTTCTGAATTGAGTTACAAGTCTGGTAATGCCTCTTAATCTATTCTGTCGACGGTTATGGGTTAAGGGTGTTGCAAAGCTCGGTTCAATACAAAGGTGTTCAGCACTTGCGGCCATACAATGCCTCATAAGGTGCCATTTTTATACTCGACTGAAAGCTGTTGTTATAGGAAAATTCAACCAATGGCAGATGTTTTTCCCAACTACCCTCATATTCTAGAGCACAACATCGGGGCATATCTTCAAGAATCTGAATTACTCTCTCAAATTGACCATCGGTTTGCGGATGAAAAGCGTGATCGTGATTTTGTGTGATAAACTTTATAAATTTATAATGATTCGTTCTTGAAACTAACTATTATCACGATGAAGGCAAGTGTAAATATCGAAAAGTAGTATAGTTTTAGCAAGACCGGATTGTCAAACCTAAAGGAACTAAAAGTACTAGTAATGACTGTCTTTTTATTATCTAGCCTAAGAATAATGGTGTTTGTTTTAACTAATTGATTAACTAAACTAAGAATTCACAGAAAATAGAATTGGGGAATTACTTTTGGAAAAACGATTGAATTAAGACAATACCTAAGGAAAAATCCACCTAGACTTCACTTGTTATTTGACTCTGAATCGAATAATTTATTCATTTGACTTGATCCATAGAAACCCCTAAGTTATATTATTATCCCTCTCGAGACTAACAATGTCTAACCCTAGATTGAATAATTTAAATATCTTTTTAATTAACTCCCTAGGGTTGCATTAACTCAATCTATGGATCCCCTTATTAGGTTTCACCCTAATCCGGCAAAATCTTGTCACCTTATCTCTAGGCGCGCAATCAACTCCGCTTAATTATGACAAATGTACTCTTAGACAGGGTCTATTCCTCCTCTGAATTAGAGTTTAACTTGAATCAATATCCTAAAAAATCAAAACAAGAATTAAGAACACATAATTAAGAACAAGTAAAATATTTATCATACAATTCAGATAATAATAACAAGATCTATCTTAGGTTTCATTCCCCTTAGGTATTTAGGGGTTTTAGTTCATAACTAAAAAGGTAAAAATCTCAGAAGAATAATGAATACAAAACATAAAGAAAAATCCAAAACTCTTGATGGAAAATTGAGGGGAGATCTTCAGTCTTGTTGATGAATTCGACTTCTGAAATGGATCGATCGGCTTTTGAAATGGATCGATCGGCTTTCCTTGAGCAATTCCTTGCTCCCTGCTGTGCCTCCAATTTTCCTCTTCCTTTAGGGTGTATTTATAGGCTTTAGAATGCCTAAAAGTGTAACGCCCCGATTTTTGGGCTTGGAAGTATTGGGCCTTGAGTCTGGGTTTGGGTAGAAGACGGCTTGAAAAATTTGGACGTTATTATTATTATTATTATTATTATTATTTAGTATGTTTAGTCTAGTAATTAAATAAATTACGATGGATTTATTGTGTGGGAAAAGGCTTGGGTTCGATTTAAGACTCTAGAAAAATTTTAATTTTATGCTACCTTAGGGAATCTAGCCAGTAGGCTTTATTAATAATTTGGGTTGCATTTTAGCATAAAGGAGCACTTGGCCCAGTGGCTAAGCACGCTAGAAAGGCATGGGAGGTGCCTGGTTTCAAGGCACGGCGTGTGCAAATGGTTGTTTTTTTTACAACCAAGAATTTCCGCAAGGAGGCCTTATAAATATTTCGAGAGGAAAGGTGACACAAAAGAGGCATGTGGTCAAGTGGAAAGGAGGCGTTAAGAGTGTGCATGTGGTTAGGGGTTCGAGTCTGGTAAGTAGCTTTTGTTTTTTAAACAAATCAGGACTGCAGCAGATAAGTCTTAAGATTAGTTGTGAGTAGATTATATCATGAGAAGAGCTCAGTGCAGTGGCAGTAGCGTGCTAGGCCTATCGAGAGGTTATGGGTTCGATTCCAAGGGATGGCGAATCATGTTTTATGTTTTTAAACGGGCCAGAACTGAAGCAGGTAAGGTTTATAAATAATTATGAGAAGATCGAGACATGAAAGGAACTTCGGTGCAGTGGCAAGAAGCGTAGGTGTGGGGTTAGAAGGTTGCGTGTTCGAGATGTATAGCAGGCGAAATTTCATTTTTATTTCGCAAGTACCTAAGGCTTCAGCAGGTACAGGTTAACATTAATTATGACCCTATATTAGTAAAGAAAGAAGCATAGTGGAGGGGCCAGCAGCAAAGGTGAAGGCGCATGGGCAGACGAGGTCTGGAGTTCGAGCCTCATATCTTGCAGGAAAGGTTGGGTTTTTACTGCACGCATGGGGAAGGAGTTGGGGTCTGACTAGGACTCTTGGCAGCATGCTGAAGCGGTGCAAGCAGGTCGATAAGGCTGCTGATCGGTTAGGAGTTTGAATGAAATTCAAACTTCGAATTTGGCCAAAAATCAAGGAGCAAATTAGGGAATTGGAATTTAAATAAATTACGATAGATTTATTGTGTGGGAAAAGGCTTGGGTTCGATTTAAGACTATAAAAATTTTAATTTTATGCTACCATAGGCAATCTAGGCAGTAGGCAACAAGCGTAGGTGTGGGGTTAGAAGGTCGCGAGTTCGAGATGTATAGCAGGCGAAATTTCATTTTTATTACAGCTTAACATTAATTGTGACCCTATATTAGTAAAGAAAGAAGCGTGGTACAGTGGCCAGCAGCTCAGGCGAAGGCGCATGGGCAGATGAGGTCTGGAGTTTGAGCCTCATCTCGCACAGTCAAGGTTGGGTTTTGCTGCACGCATGGGGAAGGAGTTGGGGTCTGACCAGGACTCTTGGCAGCATGCTGAAGCGGTGCAAGCAGGTGGATAAGGCTGTTGGTCGGTTGGAAGTTTGAATTAAATTCAAACTTCGAATTTGGCCAAAAATCAAGGTGCAAATTAGCGAATTGGAATTTAAAAAGAATTACTATGCCGAAATACACTCATTCGGCCATAGCAAATAAGTTCCATTTATTTTTGGCTTCATTTTTTTCTCTTATCTTTTTCATTCTCTTGCTCTCTTAATTCTTCATGCCGAAGCCATTAAACCATTCCTCTCCTTTCTTTTATCATCATCTTCCCATCTTCTTTGCTTCACCAATCATAAAAGAAAAAAAACCTCTCCCATTCAATCACCTTAACTGATCACTCACAAAAGCCGAAACCTTCATAAGTCATAGTGATTCGAGAATTAATATCTAATTCTATTCTCTACTTGCATTCTAAGATTGGATTCACTCTGGATCTGAGATTGGGGAAGTGTTTGAAACGCTCTTGACAAGTACATCATTGGTGGTAAGTACTCGGAATCTTATTTCCATTCTTTATTTCGGGATTTAAAGAAAAGCCGAAAACCCCTATATGCATAGGGTGCCTGTCGACTAAACTAAAAGGGTTTAGTAGTGTTATTTGATTTTTTTGCTCTACTGTGGATTAAAGGCTACTAATTGAGGGCTTGGATATTTGGAACGACCAGAATTAGATCTAGTCCAATTTTTCGGCAAAGGTAAGAACTTTAGTGCCTCAGGTGTTAAGGGCCAAATATGGTAAGGGTTTGATGTGTTAAGTTGTTATGGATTTATAGTTTAACGTGTTAGTAACTGATTGTAGGAAACTCGTGTGTGGAAATCGTCAACGTTTTGTCAAAAAATAGGTGTGTAAACGACACCCACTCATAGACTAGAACGGCAAAAGCCGAAAAGCCGAAATGCCAGAAAGCTAGCATTTTGTGAACTTGCGAGCGTGCGAGCGCTCGTGAGATGGTTGTTTGTTAGTTTTGGTAATCTAAAGCGGTATGATTGCAGAGTGCGCAATTTCATGCACTTCAGTATATTTGGGCTTAATGGGCCAAAAATGAATTAATGGGCCAACGGGCCCAATTCAGTAAAGACGCTCGGTAAGTGTTTCTGTTGATGCATTAACAGATGTAGGATGTATGTAAACCCTAAAATAGTGAATTTTACTAAAACACCCCTAAGTCTGAAAATTACCATTTTACCCCTAGGTGCAAAAAGACCGTTATACCCCTAGGGTTAATTTTGACTGAAATGCATGATATTCTATTCTGTTTGTTGTATGCCATGACATATATATCTGTTGCATGGGATCTGGGTTATGTTATGGAGGAAGAACCCGTTCTGGTAGCTGTGCCACATATTCTGATATTAGCAGCTTTGTTGCAGATTATAGTTAGTGCCGCAACCGGTGCTAACACTGTAAGTGTAGGGATGGCGTGGGTGATTTATTCCCCACAGGAAGTGTAGGGATGGACGGAGGCAAGTGCAGGGTTGGATGGGGTTATCATGCATTAATCATATGAGACTGTTTTGTTATGGGCCAACTGTTTTGAAATGGGCCCAACTGTGTTCATATGGGCAAGGCCCAATATATCTTGACTTGTAATAGGGCTACGGCCCAGATTAATACTGATATGGGCTAGGCCCAATATACTCTGATACTGTAAGGGGCTATGGCCCAGATTAACATTGATATGGGCTAAGGCCCAGTTAACACTGATTTCTGAATAGGGCATAGGCCCAGTAAAGCTTGAACCGATTTGGGCTCTGGTTGGGATACTTTACACACTGGGTTTTCCAAACTCACCCCATTTCTCTTCCATCCTTGCAGGTGAGCCCTAGTTGGTGGACTTGGAGCTAGGCGGGATTCAGAGTGGCCACGAAGATTAAGTTTCTGTTTTCTTTAAAATAAGTTTCGCATTTATTATTTTGATTATTTTTATTCTGGTTTAAGTTGTAATAAGGCCGCTCTTTTTATTATTTTTAATATTTTGGGTTATTAAATTGGTTAGCTCTAGGGCGCGTTTTATAAAAGTTACTTATTTTCAAAATATCACGATTACCGAGCAAAGCTTCCGCAACATAAATGTTTTCAAAGGAAATAAATATTCTAAATGGACTTAAACTTAATTTGTTGTTCGTGGACAAGTAATATGCTTTAAGTTTGGCAATGGATGTGTGCATGTCTAAGATCGGATCCATGTAGAGCTTGGTACTTAAGCTATCCAATAGACTCACCTCCTCTTTTCTGGCTTCCTACCTGGTGCACAGCTTCCATTCACTTTAATCTATAACGAAAATATTCTTTTCAAAGATTTTTAATTAAAACATGAGTTTTACAATAATGCTCCAATGAGTTTTACATCAAGAAGGGTTTTCAATGAGAACACGGTTTTCCAAAAACACTTCAATATGACACGCCAAATTTAGCCGTAACGTCTGGGCCGGGTTTGGGGTGTTACAAAAAGCCCTCAAAATTAGCCTTTTCAGAATTGAACTCAAGTTGGGCTCGGCAGGGACACGCACGTGTGAGATTACTTCAGGCTGTGCTCGAGCCTATTAGAATGGCACGAGCATGTGTTCTACCCGTGTGAGTCGTGCTTCGATTCTGCCAAATTGACGCGGCCGTGTGGTCTACCCATATGAGGAAGTCCAGGCCGTGTTGATTTCGTACGTTGGCCCATTTTCTCCGTTTTTGGCCCGTTTCTCATTTCTTTCGCTCTCCTATGCTCACCTATGTATAAAACATGAAATTAAGGCATTAGGAGCATCGAATTCACCAATTCTAAGAAAAATCATCCATAAAATGTGTTAAGCAAGGGTTAAAAATATGTATAAATTACGGTTTATCAAATACCCCCACACTTAAGCATTTTCTTGTCCTCAAGCAAAATTCTCAACTCATAATCAAAATAAATTCTTCTCAACTTATAAGCTCTATCAAAAATATCTCAAACTAATTCATGAGTAGTCGTACATTGAGAATTCAACTAAAAGAACATTAGAGCTTCAAACATTCCAAGTTCAGTATTTAATCATACAAAACTTAGGCATCTCCCCTTATTTAAGTGGTTACCTCGATTTGAAATCTCACAGAGTTTGATATCCTCACTAAAGATTCACTCAAATCACTCAAAGTGTTTAAGGGCAATGAAATTAGCACTCATCAGTCAACATGAAAAGTTATTACCATAGGCTTGCATGAAAATTGAATCTCCAGCACTATAAATTGAGATGATATATCAATCAAATGGTCTTTAGAGGGTTGTAATGAGGATTGGTTAGGGGGTGTGGTCACAAGCTGAAAGAAAGGGTTAGAATCGAGATTGAATTGAAAAATTACCTAACTATAAAAATGACTAGTCATCAGTATCGTACAACAGAGCTTTTTTCTCAGAATATGGAATTTAAATTCTTTAGCTCAAAAGATCACTACTACTAATATGTATACATTTTTTTTAAAGAACAAGTCAAATTACAAAAAAGAATAAAACATAGCTAAGCAATTATTCCAACTCAAATCTCGACAAAAATAGGGATCAAATTAATTTAGGGGATTCCAACAATAATGAGTTATGGGTTAATATCGAGGGTAAATCAATGAATGGGTTGTTAGGCTCAAGAGGGTTCACTAAGGGTGAACTGTGAAGGTAGGATTTTATGGAGTGAGTGGGTTAAACCTAAGTGCCTGTATCATTTTGACATATCAAATCAAATGGTGTGGTCTTGACATGCATAATCAAGCAAGTTCTAGAATAGCAATTCAATACTGACGCACTCATAATGAAAGTGAGCATGAAAGAAATAATAGATGCTCTAAAGGCTCAAGATCTCACAAAAATTATGGCTTTTTGATGTTTAAACTTGTGAATTCCAACTCAAGATAATACCTAAAGTTGGGAAAACAACCTAAAAGTTTTTAATTCTTCAAAAATCAACTTATCATGCTTGATTCCTTAATGACTTAAAGTTTAAAACCCTCAATGCATAAATGCCTATGTTTTAATTCAAGACATATCAATAAAAATCATAAATCAATCAAAATTTATCCTAAACATGATATGGGAGCTTTTCAAGAGAATAAGGCAATCATTCAAGGGTTTTTTTCTGATAGTGAAATGAATATCCCCCCCACACTTAAGATATACATTGCCCTAAATGTATATATTTATAAAAGAAAATAAGATAAGGAGAGAAGTAAAACTTCCTAAGTGATAAATGAATTTCCTTGAACTAGAGTTTTTGGAGAATAATCGCCGTGAGGGTGGAGGAGGATACTCTGGCGGTGGTAGAGGTTCATTAGTCCATAACTCCTGCGCCAAAAGAATATTATATCTGAAGTTGGCTATGGTCGTGGTCGAGCAAGACATGGCAGTCGTGGAGAACATTTCTCGGTGGAGTTTTTAGTTCCTATGTGATGATGAGCTGAGGAGCTCTTTATAACTGTGATAAAATCAGGAACTCTTTAAGAGGTATACTGAAGTACAATTACTCGTAATGAAATAGTCGAAGAATAAAAATTATAAAAACTCAGAATAAAATAGTATTAAAAGGAAATAAAATAAAATAAAAAATAATTTCAAAATATAGAGATAAAATTAAAATAACATAAATAATAGGTGTTTATAGAGAATTTGGGGCACACGGCCGTGGGGCACACCCGTGTGCTTTAAGCTTGACCTGTGCATTTCGTAATTTTTAAAATTAGGCGCGTTTGACAATTTGGCCCACGCCCATGTTCCTTGGGCATATGGGTGCACACGACTGTGTCGTACGACCGTGTTTGGCTTTGTTCGCTTCTCCCACGCCTGTGTATGTATGCCCACGCCCTTGTTAATTTAGCAGGTTCGAGCACGGGTGCTAGACATGGGTGTGTCCCACGCCCGTGCTGTTTTCTCAAGTTCAACCACGGTTCTGCAACACGGACGTGTCGAATGCCCGTGTTGTTTTAGTAGGTTCACCCACGGCCATGTCGTATGGTCGTGGCTATTTAACGTAGCCTGTGTTTGGGGAAAATATTTGCCCTGTTTCCATACAGTCCTAAGCACGCCCGTGTGCTTGGCCGTGTCTGTGTGGAAAACCTGTATTCAAGATCTTCGTTAATAAGTTAGGTGTTAAGTACTAAAATTTAAAAAAATTAGTATTGTTAGTGCTCGGGTTGCCTCCCGAGAAGTGCTTATTTATAGTCTAAGCTCGACTTACCTTTCTATTGAATGGCCATGGTGGTTCGAGGAGTTTGTACTCCTCATTCCTGCTATCCATCTTATCAAAATAAGGTTTTAGACAGGTGTTGTTTACCTTAAAAGTGCCGAACTCGGGATGACTTACCTCGATTGTACTGAATGGGAAAATGCTAAGTACCGTAAGAGGGACTTCTTCATTTAGTTTGGTAGTGACAATGTGAGGATCTGCCACATCTAATAAAACTTTATCTCCAACCTTAAGTTGATTTGAAAAGATATTGAGCTCGTTCTGGCGCAGTTTTGGTTTATCGTGTGTTCTCGGTTTATGCGTCCGCCATTCATCTAACTCCTCGATTCGTAGTATTCGTTCTTCATGAATAGGTCCTCTACTTTTGCTTAAGAATGGCTCTACTTCCTTCAGACTCATTTCCTGCAAAGTAGGTTGCACCATATTGTCAGTTTTAGTAGAATGGTTTAGACGATCACCTTCAATTTCCGATGTGTTTCCAGAATTGCGAGCTTGAAGGGTGATTGCTTCGTCTCCCACACGAAGTGTGAGCTCACCTGTGCCAACATCAATAATCGTTTTAGCAGTTGCTAAAAAGGGCTTTCTTAATATCAAATGAGTGTTGCTATCCTCCTCTATGTCTAGAACAATGAAGTCAACGAGAAATATAAATTTATCAATTTTAACTAGCACATCTTCAATAATACCCCTAGGAAATCTTATACTTTTATCTGCTAATTGAATGCTCATCCTAATCTGTTTGGGTTTCGCCAGACCTAATTGTTTGAACATTTTGTAGGGCATGACGTTAATACTGGCCTCTAAATCAGCTAATGCATTATTAACTACCAATTAAGCAAGGAATTGTAAAACTCCCTGGATCTTTTAATTTGTTGGGTAGTTTATTCAGTAGAATAGCTGAGCAAACTGCGTTTAGCTTCACATGCGAAGCCTCGTCCAACTTCTGCTTATTTGCTAAAAGCTCCTTTAAAAATTTCATTGCGTTTGGCATATGCGATAGAGCTTCAATAAACGGTAAGTTAATATGTAATTTTTTTAAGAGTTTAAGGAATTTACTAAATTGTTCATCTGAGCGGTCTTTCCTTGTCGCATTAGGATATGGCACACGAGGATTGTATTCTGTACTTACAGTTTCTGCTTGATCGCGAGATTTTGTGATAGGTTTTAAATATTTATAATTACTCGTTCATGAACTAACTATTATCGCAATGTAGGCAAGTGTACCTATCGAACAATAGTATAGTTTTAGCAAGACCGGATTGTCGAACCCAAAGAAACTAAAAGTACTAGTAATGACTATCTTTTTATTATCTAGCCTAAGAATAGAGAGGTTTTTGTTTTAACTAACTAATTATCTAAACTAAGAACTCACAAAGAAAATAATTGGGGAATTGCATTTGGGGAAAATCGATTGACTTAAGACAATACCTAAGGAAAAATCCACCTAGACTTTACTTGTTAGTCTGGCTCCAAATCGAACGATTTATTCATTCAACTTGTTCTGTAAATATCCGTAAGTTTGTTATTATCCCTATTCAAGATTAACAATGTCTAATCCCTAGATTGAATAATTGAGACTTTTCTCTAATTAACACCCTAGGGTTGAATTAACTCGATCTATAGATCCCCTTATTAGGTTTCACCCTAATCCATCAAAATCTTGTCACCCTATGTCTAGGCGCGCAATCACCTCCGTTTAATTATGACAAATGTATCTTAGACAGGGTTTATTCCTCCACTGAATAAGAGCTTATCTTGAATTCATATCCTGGGATATCAAAACAAGAATTAAGAACACATAATTAAGAACAAGTTAAATATTCATCATACGATCCAGAAAATAATAACAAGATTCGTCTTAAGTTTCATTCCCCTTAGGTATTTAGGGGTTTTAGTTCATAACTAAAAAGGAAAACATCTCAGAATGATAAAGAATACAAAACATAAAGAAAACCCAAAACTCCTGAAGGGAAATTGAGGAGAGATCTTCAGTCTTGATGATGAATCCGGCTACTGAGATGGATCAATCGGCTTCCTTGGAGTAATTTCTTACTCCCTATTCTCTGTGTCCCTTTTCTCCTCCTCTAGGGTGTATTTATAGGCTTTGGAATGCCTAAGAGCCTTCAAAATTAGCCTTTTTCAAATTGGACCCAACTTGGGCTCGGCAGGGACACGCCCGTGTTTGATTACTTCAGGCCGTGTTGGAGCCTGCCAAATTGACACGGCCATGTGATCTGCCCATGTGAGGAGGTCCAGGCCATGTTGATTTCGTACTTTGGCCCATTTTCTCCATTTTTGGCCCGTTTCTCGTTCTTTTTGCTCTCCTATGCTCTCCTAAGTATAAAACATGAAATTAAAGCATTAGAAGCATCGAATTCACCAATTCTAATAGGAAATCATCCATAAAATGTGTTAGACATAGGGTAAAAATATGTATAAATTACGGTTTATCACTGCTCATTGTGGTTTACCTCAACTTTACCTTTGCTTATCTCAATTTCTTGCCTTGGTTCTGGTTCAGGTGTGACTAACCCTTCCTCATCTTGACTAGTAATCACGTTGAGTTGCTCCCTTGGGTTAGATTCTGTGTTTCTTGGCAAGCTACCTTGTGGTCGTTCAGAAATCAACTTCGCAAGCTGTCCAATCTGAGTTTCGAGCCTTTAGATTGATGCTTGTTGATTCTTAAGTGTTGTCTCAGTATTCTGAAAATGAGTTTCTGACACCGATATAAACTTTGAGAGCATCTCTTCAAGGTTCGGCTTCTTTTCCTGTTGGTAGGGTGGTTGTTGATAGCCTGGAGGTGGTCTCTGATTTCCTTGGCCTCCCCATGAAAAATTTAGGTGGTTCCTCCAACCTGCATTGTAAGTATTGCTATATGGGTTATTTTGGGATCTAGAGTTATTGTTGCCCATATATTGGACTTGTTCCTCCTGAATGCTAGGGTTGAAGGGTTGATATTCTGTGCATGCTTTTCCACCATTCGAATCGCACCTCATCACTGAATGTACCTGAGTAGAAGCACAAAAACCGTCAATCTTTTTATTTAAGAGTTCTACTTGGTTAGATAGCATATTAACTGTGTCGAGGTTGAAAACACTGGCTGCTTTCGTCGGCTTTGTTCTCATAACTTGCCACTGATAGATATTCAGTGACATCTCTTCAATAAATTTGTAAGCCGCCTCAGGTGTCTTATTATTGATAGTTCCTCCAACGGTTGCATCAATCATCTGTCAAGTTGAAGGATTCAGGCTATTATGGAACGTTTGAACCTATGGCCAAAGCAGTAACCTTAAAAGGTCCTTGTATCTCTCCCATGCATCGTAGAGTGTCTCTAAATCTATCTGCACAAAAGAAGAGATATCATTACAAAATTTAGCCATTTTAACCGGCGGAAAGTACTTTAATTAAAAATTTTCAGTCATTTGTTCCCAAGTAGTGATTGACCCTCGTGGTAACGAGTTCAACCACTGTTTAGCTTTATTCCTTAACGAAAAAGGGAATAACCGAAGACGAATGACATCATCAGAAATGCCATTAATTTTAAATGTATCGCAAAATTCCAGGAAATTTGCCAAGTGAGTGTTCGGATCCTCATCCTGCAAACCATCAAACTGAACAAATTGCTACATCATTTGAATAGTGTTAGGTTTTAGTTCAAAATTATTCGCAATAGCAGGCCTAACTATACTTGACTCAGTTCCTATTAAATTAGGTTTAGCATAATCATACAGAGTTCACGGAGTAGGATTTTGATTAACAGCAATTGCAGGAGGTAGCAGATTTTCTTGGTTTTTAACATCTCCTCGGTTGTGGTTTGAATATTGTCCTCTTGCTCGTTCCCTGTGTATCTTAAGCTCCGCCTTATTTCTCTTTGGTTTTTGTGAGCTGTGCGATTGATTTCTTCGTCAAAAAGTAGTGGTCCTGACGGGTTTCTTCTTGTTATAAACTATAAAAACCAGCCAAGAGAAAGAAAAAGTGAATTAATAAATAATATAAATAAAATAAAATTAACTTGCAAGAAAAATAAACGGCTAAAGTAATAAAAATTGAGTGTTCCTAATATCTTAGTTCCCCGGCAACGGCGCCAGAAACTTGATCGTGATTTTGTGTGATAAACTTTATAAATTTATAATGAATCGTTCTTGAAACTAACTATTATCACGATGAAGGCAAGTGTACCTATCGAACAGTAGTATAGTTTTAGCAAGACTGGATTGTCGAACCCAAAGGAACTAAAAATACTAGTAATGATTGTCTTTTTATTATCTAACCTAAGAATAATGGGGATTGTTTTAACTAACTGATTAACTAAACTAAGAATTCACAGAAAATAGAATTGGGGAATTAATTTTGGAAAATCGATTGAATTAAGACAATACCTAAGGAAAAATCCACCTAGACTTCACTTGTTATTTGACTCTAAATCAGGCGATTTATTCATTTGACTTGATCTGTAGAAATCCCTAAGTTATATTATTATCCCTCTCGAGACTAACAATGTAACACTCCAAACCCGGCCCAGACGTTACGGCCGAATTTAGTATGTCACATGGAGATGTTTCAAAAAAACACGTATTTATCTAAATTCTTTGTTTAGAGTTTAGCAAAAATCAGTTCTTGTTTTAAGTTAAAGTGAATGGAAGCTGTGCACCAGGTAGGAAGCCAGAAAAGAGGAGGTGAGTCTTATAGGACCGCTTAAGTACCAAGCTCTTCCCGGATCCAATCCTAGACATGCACACATCCATTGCCACACTTTAAGCAGGTTACGTGTCTACGAACATTAAAACAAGTTTAAGTCTGCTTAAAATATTTATTTTCTTGGAAAAACATTTACTTTGCGGAAACTTTGCACGTCATCGTGATCTTTTAAAAACAAGTAGTTTTTATAAAACGAATCTTAGTGCTAACCAGTTTAATAATCCCCAAAATAAAATTAATTAAAAAGAGCGGCCTTATTACAACTTTAAGCATAATAAAAATAATCCAAATTAAATGCTAAACTTATTAAATCTGGCAATCAATCTTCATGGCCACTCTGAATCCCGCCCAGCTCCAAGTCCACCAACTAGGGCTCACCTGCAAGGATGGAAGAGGAAGAGGTGAGTTTGGGAAACTCAGTGCATACAAAAACCCATCCAAAGCCTAAATCAGCTCGAGCCCATTGGGCCTAAGCCCTATTCAGATAACAGTACACAGTGGACCGAAGCCTTTTTCAGAATACAGTAGCAAGGCCTTAGCCCCTTTTTACATAATAGTGTGGCCCATAGGCCCAGTTCAGTAACATAGGTAACAATAGTAGTAATGCATGCAAACCCATCTGGGGAGACTACTCAACCCACCAACCGCTACACTGCCCCCGTACCAGCCCTACACTCCACAGTTGCAGCAACGCTGCTCAAATATCAGTAAGTTGAGGCAAAGCCTCCAGTACGTGGATAAACCACTTTCAATACTTCCTCCATCAATACCCCAATCCCATGCAACAGATATTAATAAAAGCATATCATGTAAAATACAGTATTAATCAATCATGCAGTTTAGCCAATTTAAACCCTAGGGGTATATCGGTAATTTTGCTCTTTAGGGGTAATTTTCGTAACTTAGCAACTACACAAGCTACTTCAGTAACTTTCAACAGTTTTATGCAGTTTGGTTCCACCATCTAACTAACAGGCTAATTTTCCCATCTCTTACCCATATTGGTCCGTAAGCCCATTGGGCCTAGTTTTGGCCCATCGAGACCCTTTTTCCGAAGTACGTTAAGACGTCACACGAACTTACTTACCACCTTGTGGTGCTAGATCTAACAATTACTCTATGTCTTGAGAGCATTCGCATACTCACAAGCCCATGAAATGCCAGAATTTCGGCATTTCGGCTTTTGCCGAATTGAACTAAGAAAGGGTGTTTGGTACACACCTGTTTCGTGACGACTGCTACTGAGATCTCTTCCGATGTCATACAATTGATTAGCACAGTTCTTATTTACAAACCATAATCACTAAACCCACAACCTACTTATCCATGATCGAACCATGTCCTTAAAACCCTTTGAAACCTTACCTTTTTGCCAAAATCGATAGCTAGCTCTGAATCCGATTACTCCAACAACCCATGCCTTCAATCCAACACTTAAGAAGACACTAATCATTGACATAAAACGTCAGTTAAAAACCCTTAGAGCCACATGCCCAAATCGACAGCCTCCCTCGATTTTAGGGACTTCGGCTTTTCCTAACTTTGTAAAATAGGACCAGATCTGAGATGATGAACACTTACCCCTTACTCCTTTTTGATCTCTACGCAATCTGATGCAGATTTATCTTTCAAACGACAGTAAAACTTGACTCCTGGAGTTTTGAAGTTTCGGCTATAAGCCCCCAAATCTATGGTTTTTTGGCTTTTGGGTGATGAAGGAGATGACAATGTAGGGCTATAACCTTGATGTAGAATTGCCGACAGGTATCTAGGGTTTAGAAAAGATGATTTTCTTTTATTAGGCACAAAAATATCGAAGGATTTGGCTTGGAAGAAATTGGCACAACTAATGTATTTTTTGAGGTTTCGACTTTTGAGGTTTCGGCACAAGTGTTGATGAATAGCGGGTTTGATGAACGATTTTGAAGAAGAAAAAATGAAGAAAGAAGAATAAACAAAATGGTGGTTTCGGCTAGAGAGGAAAAAGAGAGAAAAGAACAACCCTAAGGTGTTTAAGTAGAAGAAAACGGCACCACTCAATACCCTAAGTGCCGAAATACTAACCAAATACCCCTCTGCCGAAATCCCCTTTCTAATTCCCTTAATTCGGCCAACTCTTAGCCTCTCTCCAAATCCCTTAAATCTCTCCCCTTATCACTCCTTAATCCAAGCGTTTGGACTGATTCAAACTCTCCTTTAGTAGAATCCACCTGGTCTCCAACACTACCCCTCCTGCACTTAAAAATAAATGCATCTATTTGTCAACACAGGGAATCGATCCCATGCCTTCCCCAATCCTCCACACGCCACCTTTTTAGGAGCCTAGTGGCGTCACCCTTGCCACTCTACTAAGGCTCTTTTTGTGATGCAATTTACCCATAACTCTATACAAGGGCCACCTAGCCAGAACCCCTAACTCCTAAGTCCAAAATTCAAAAATTCAACCGGGTTTTGGCCAACACATGGGCCTTCTATAAGCCCATTTACCTACTCAAAATATTAATTTCACATCCAAATACAAAATTTTTAAAATCTTTACAAAATATTGAAAACCGCGAATAAATCCGAAAATCAGGATGTTACAACTCTACCCTCCTTAAAGAAATTTCGACCTCGAAATTTTACCTTATTAGAACAGTTGAGGGTACTGTTGACGCATAGCCTCCTCAGTCTCCCAAGTAGCTTCTTCTTTGCCACGGTTCCTCCAAAGTACTTTCACTAGTGGAACTGATTTCCTTCTCAACACCTTGACATCACGATCAAGTATTTGTACAGATTCCTCTTCGAAAGTTAAATCTGACTGTACCTCGATTTCTGTAACTGGTATGATGGGAGTTGGGTCAGATCAATACCGCCTCAGCATGGATACATGAAAAACGTCGTGGATACGATGCAGTTCTGGTGGTAACTCTAGCTGATAAGCCACTGGTCCAACCCGCTTAACAATTCGATAAGGCCTAATAAACCGTGGGCTTAACTTACCCTTCTTACCAAATCTCAAAATTTTTTTCCAAGGGGAAACCTTCAAGAAAACCATCTCCCCAATAGCGAATTCAATCTCTTTGCGCTTCAGATCTGCATACAACTTCAGTCTATCGGATGCCCCCTTTAACCGATCCCTTATCAGCCTAACTTTGCTTTCAGTGTCTGCCACCAATTCCGGCCCAAGCACTCGTCGTTCACCCAACTCTGTCAAACACGTCGGCGTACGACATCTTCGCCCATAAAGCGCTTCATATGGTGCCATCTGAATACTTGCTTGATAGCTGTTATTGTAAGCAAACTCCGCCAATGGCAAGTAGTCCTCCCAACTTCCACGAAAGTCAATGATACAACCTCTCAACATATCCTCCAGAACCTGAATAACCCTTTCTGACTGTCCATCCGTCTGTGGGTGAAAAGCGGTGCTAAAATCCAATCGTGTACCCAACGCTTCCTGCAACTTCCGCCAAAACCGAGATGTAAACCTAGGGTCTCGATCAGAAATTATCGACACTGGCACCCTATGCAGTCGCACTACCTCCGCCACATATAACTTGGCCAACTTTTGCAGTGAGTAGTCGGTACGAACAGGTATGAAATGAGCAGATTTTGTTAACCTATCCACAACTACCCACACCAAATCTTTCTTGGTGGGTGTCACAGGTAACCCACTCACAAAGTCCATTGTTATTCTTTCCCACTTCCATAGCGGAATTTTCACAGGTTGCAGTAATCCCGAAGGCAATTGGTGCTCAGCCTTAACCTGCTAGCACGTCAGACATTTCCCAACAAATTCAGTCACCTCTCGTTTTAATCCGGGCCACCAGTACACCTCTCGCAAGTCTCGATATAACTTATTCCCTCCAGGATGCATGGCACAGAGTCCACCATGAGCCTCTTTCAGAATTAACTGCCTTAATTCAGGGTCCTTTGGAATACAAACCCTTCCAGGAAAGCACAGAACTCCTTCAGTGTTCAACCCAAAATCCTCGTTCTCACCATTCTTAACTTGCTGGAACCGAAGAGCTAATGAATCGTCCTTCAACTGTTTTTCCTTAATCGTCCTTCACCAAGTAGGCCTTACTTGCAGTTCTGCCAACAAGCTTCCATCGTCGTACAGACTTAATCGTGCGAACAAGGCTCTCAAATCAGTAACAACCCTTCGACTCAACGCATCCGCCACCACATTAGCCTTTCTTGGGTGGTACTCTATCGAATAGTCGTAGTCTTTAAGCAACTCCACCCATCTTCGTTGCCTAAGGTTCAACTCCTTCTGAGTCAACAAATACTTTAAGCTCTTATGGTCTGTGTATATGATGCACTTTTCCCCATATAAGTAGTGTCTCCAAATTTTTAACGCAAAAATCACTGCTGCTAGCTCCAAATCATGCGTAGGGTAATTCACCTCATGAGCCTTAAGCTATCGCGATGCATAAGCGACCACCTTGCCCTCTTGCATCAGTACGCAACCTAACCCCACATGCGACGCATCGCTGTATATCGTAAAGTCCTTCCTAGACACCGGTTGAATCAACACTGGCGCTTCAGTCAATACCTTTTTCAACCGATCAAAAGCTTTTTGCTGTTTCTCGGTCCAAACAAATGGTACTCCTTTCCTTATGAGTTTTGTCAAGGGTTCCGCCATCACCGAAAAACCCTCCACAAACCTTCTGTAGTACCCTGCCAACCCGAGGAAACTCTGAATTTCTGATACTGACCTAGGTGGCTTCCATTCCAGAATCGCTTCAATTTTACGAGGATCCACCTTAATCCCCTCGGCAGAGACCACATGCCCTAAGAAGGTTACCTCCCTCAACCAGAATTCACACTTGCTGAATTTCGCATACAGCTCCTTTTCCCTTAACACTTGCAGCACAATACGGAGATGCTCATCATGCTTCGCCTCCGTTTCAGAGTATACCAGTATATCATCGATAAAGACGACTACGAACCGATCAAAGTAAGGTTGGAATACTCGATTCATCAGATCCGTAAAAGCTGCAGGTGCGTTCGTCAGCCCAAACGACATGACCACAAACTCATAATGTCCATATTGAGTTCGGAATGCTGTCTTATGAATATCCCCTTCTTTTACCCTTAGCTGATGGTATCCAGAACAAAGATCGATTTTGGAGAATACCGAAGCTCCCCTCAGTTGATCAAACAGATCGTCAATCCTTGGTAGTGGATACTTATTCTTAATCGTCAGTTTGTTCAACTGGCGATAATCAATGCACATGCGCATCGTTCCGTCCTTTTTCTTCACAAACAGGATCGGTGCTCCCCAAGGAGACACACTAGGCCTAATGAAGCCTCTATCTAACAACTCTTGAATTTGAGCCTTCAGTTCTACTAACTCCTTCGGTGCCATCCTATAGGGTGCAATAGATACTGGAGCTGTTCCAGGCAACAAATCGATTCCAAACTCAACTTCCCGATTCGGAGGTAATCTAAGAAGCTCTTCCGGAAAAACATCCCGGAATTCCCTAACAGTTCTGATGGTCTCCACAGTCAGATCCTCAGTTTCAGCTTGGCTTACCAAAGCCAGATATGCCTCGCACCCCTTGCGCATCAGTTTCTCAGCCCTCAACGCCGATACTACATTGGATAAGTAATACCTCCGTTCTCCAATAATCATTACCTCTTCATCATTGACAGTCCTTAACACCATCCTCTTAGCTGCACAATCCAAAGTTGCCTTATGCTTGGTCAACCAATCCATCCCTAGTATCAAATCGAATTCTTCAAGCGGTAACTCCATCAAATCCCCATAGAACACCCCGTCTTGAATCTCCGGAGGCACCTCCTTGAAGAGTTTCTCTACCTTAACCGAATGACCTAAAGGACTTATCACAGACACCCCACACACAGTCTCCTCGAAGTGTACACCCAGTGCCCCAGAAATGTTATATGCCACATATGAATGGGTTGATCCCACATCAATCAGAGCAGTATAAGGTACACCATATATAAAAAACGTACAGTTATGACATCAGGTGCGTCACCCTCCTTGCGGCGACGAGCAGCATACACCAAAGCTGGCTGACGAGCATCCGCGTTACCAATACCTCTGCCGGGTGCCCCACGTCCTCGGCCATTACCACCGCGACCTTGTCCACGACCTTTTGGCAACGGCGGTCCATCCCTCACAAGTTGAGCCGGTCACACAGCCCCTTGTTCGGCCCCCTAAGCCTGAGTGGCCCTCCTAGGACAATCCTTAATCCTATGCTCCTTAGACCCACAACGAAGACAAGCCCCAGAACGCTTCCAGCACTCTCCTTGATGCGTTCTACCGCAATCCCCACAAGCTTGTGGTCTACCTGTGTTCACCGGAGCTGCTCGAACCGGTTCCTCCATCCTAGCTTTCTTAACATTTCGATTTGCAGCACCCACTGGTCCAGCATCCCTCTTGAACCGATTTCGATCCTTATCACGATTTTTCCATTCGGTTTGCTTCACCTCCTCGGCTATCTTAGCCTTCTCTACCAGTGCAGTGAAATCTCGCTCTCTCTGCGGAGCTATGAGCACCCTTAACTCATCTCTGAGGCCATCCTCAAAATGAACGCTGCGCTCGTATTCGGTGGAAACGATGCCATTAGCATACCGACTCAATCGTAGAAACTTTGCCTCATATTCAGCAATGGTCTTATTTCCCTGAGTCAGATTCAAGAACTCCTTTCTGCGTGCAACCACATAGCTAGCTCCAACATATTTTGCCTTAAAGGTCTGTCTGAACAGCTCTCATGTTACCCTCTCAGCTGGGGTACCCTCTCTCACAGTAATCCACCACTGATACACTTCATCCCGCAGCAACGACACCGCCCCTTTCAACTTCTGTTCTACTGAGCAGTCCAGGTCATCCATGATCCGCTCTGTGGCTTCCAACCAGTACTCAGCCACATTTGGGGCTACTCTAGATACGCCCCTAAAAATCTCAGCTCCGTTGGCCCAAAGTCGTTCAGAAATGGACCCCCTATTCATGGGCCCGATGTTAGCTCCGGCCACCCTTTCAAAAACCCTCAACATGGCCTGAGACAAAGCGTCATCCCCTGTGGCCCGGTAATACGGCCCATTTTCATTAACCGGTGGTGGACGTGCCTCGCCAGCTGGTATGGGTTCAGATGACGCAGATCCAGCTTGGGTGCTACCTCGGCCTCGACCACTGCCTCTTCCCCGAGTAACCCTTGTACTCATAACGATTTATCTGATTACGAATTTTATGACATTAGTTTACTGGTTTCACTATTTATTACAGAATGTCTTATGAACAGATAGAGTTTCAGAGTTATTTTCGCGCAATCACAATTTAGCTACGGTCCTAGTTTTGTAGCCCTAATACTACATTATCAACAACACTATCTCTAAGGCTCAGTACTATCTACAGTATTATTTCCAGTCCAGTTCCATATAAATATTTAAAGTAGAAAAAGAACACTTACAGACTTGGTGCCGGGGATTCAATGTGCCACTTCCTTATCAGTCCATTTAAATTTTTTTTAACATACCCATGTTTTCGTTTACCGAAAATAAAAAGATTTGATTTGAAACACTTTTATTTTAAAACTATTGATTTAACCCCGTTTAACAAGAGAAAAACTTTGAACATCTTCGAAAACTTATAGAAAAAACTTTTTTTTGAAAAGATTTTCGGATCCGATCCACAGCCGAGTTGTTGCAACCTGGCTCTGATACCACTAAATGTAACACTCCAAACCCGACCCAGACGTTACAGTCGAATTTAGTATGTCACATGGAGATGTTTCAAAAAAATATGTGTTTATCTAAATTCTTTGTTTAGAGCTTAGCAAAAATCAGTTCTTGTTTTAGGTTAAAGTGAATGGAAGCTGTGCACCAGGTAGGAAGCCAGAAAAGAGGAGGTGAGTCTTAGAGGACCGCTTAAGTACCAAGGTCTTCCCGGATCCAATCATAGACATGCACACATCCATTGCCACACTTTAAGCAGGTTACGTGTCTATGAACATTAAAACAAGTTTAAGTCTGCTTAAAATATTTATTTTCTTGGAAAAACATTTACTTTGCGGAAACTTTGCGCGCCATCGTGATCTTTTAAAAACAAGTAGTTTTTATAAAACGAACCCTAGTGCTAACCAGTTTAATAATCCCCAAAATAAAATTAATTAAAAAGAGCGGCCTTATTACAACTTTAAGCATAATAAAAATAATCCAAATTAAATGTTAAACTTATTAAATCCGGCAATCAATCTTCATGGCCACTCTGAATCCCGCCCAGCTCCAAGTCCACCAACTAGGGCTCACCTGCAAGGATGGAAGAGGAAGGGGTGAGCTTGGGAAACTCAGTGCATACAGAAACCCATCCAAAGCCCAAATCAGCTCGAGCCCATTGGGCCTAAGCCCTATTCAGATAACAGTACACAGTGGACCGAAGCCCTTTTCAGAATACAGTAGCAAGGCCTTAGCCCCTTTTTACATAACAGTGTGGCCCATAGGCCCAGTTCAGTAACATAGGTAACAATAGTAGTAATGCATGCAAACCTATCTGGGGAGACTACTCAACCCACCAACCGCTACACTGCCCCCGTACCAGCCCTACACTCCATGTGGGAAATATCTCAACCCACCCAGCCCTACACTCCACAGTTGCAGCAACGCTGCTAAATATCAGTAAGTTGAGGCAAAGCCTCCAGTACGTGGATGAACCACTTTCAATACTTCCTCCATCAATACCCCAATCCCATGCAACAGATATTAATAAAAGCATATCATGTAAAATACAGTATTAATCAATCATGCAGTTTAGCCAATTTAAACCCTTGGGGTATATCGGTAATTTTGCTCTTTAGGGGTAATTTTCGTAACTTAGCAACTACACAAGCTACTTCAGTAATTTTCAACAGTTTTATGCAGTTTGGTTCCACCATCTAACTAACAGGCTAATTTTTCCATCTCTTACCCATATTGGTCCGTAAGCCCATTGGGCCCAGTTTTGGCCCATCGAGACCCTTTTTTCGAAGTACGTTAAGACGTCACACGAACTTACTTACCACCTTGCGGTGCTAAATCTAACAATTACTCTATGTCTTGAGAGCATTCGCATACTCACAAGCCCATGAAATGCCGGAATTTTGGCATTTCGGCTTTTGCCGAATTGAACTAAGAAAGGGTGTTCGGTACACAACTGTTTCGCGACGACTGCTACTGAGATCTCTTCCGATGTCATACAATTGATTAGCACAGTTCTTATTTACAAACCATAACACTAAACCCACAACCTACTTATCCATGATCGAACCATGTCCCTAAAAGCCTTTGAAACCTTACCTTTTTGCCAAAATCGATAGCTAGCTCCGAATCCAATTGCTCCAACAACCCACGCCTTCAATCCAACACTTAAGAAGACACTAATCATTGACAGAAAACATCAGTTAAAAACCCTTACAGCCACATGCCCAAATCGATAGCCTCCCTAGATTTTAGGGACTTCGGCTTTTCCTAACTTTGTAAAATAGGACCAGATCTGAGATGATGAACACTTACCCCTTACTCCTTTTTGATCTCTACGCAATCTGATGCAGATTTATCTTTCAAACGACGCTAAAACTCGACTCCCGGAGTTTTGAAGTTTCGGCTATAAGCCCCCAAATCTATGGTTTTTTGGCTTTTGGGTGATGAAGGAGATGACAGTGTGGGGTATAACCTTGATGTAGAATTGCCGACAGGTATCTAGGGTTTAGAAAAGATGATTGTCGTTTATTAGGCACAAAAATATCGAAGGATTTGGCTTGGAAGAAATTGGCACAACTAATGTATTTTTCGAGGTTTCGGCTTTTGTGGTTTCGGCACAAGTATTGATGAACAGCGGGTTTGATGAACGGTTTTGAAGAAGAAAAAATGAAGAAAGAAGAATAGAGAGAATGGTGGTTTTGGCTAGAGAGGAAAAAGAGAGAAAAGAACAACCCTAAGGTGTTTAAGCAGAAGAAAACGGCACCACTCAATACCCTAAGTGCCGAAATACTAACCTAATACCCTTCTACCGAAATCCCCTTTCTAATTCCCCTAATTCGGCCAACTCTTAGCCTCTCTCCAAATCCCTTAAATCTCTCCCCTTATCACTCCTTAATCCAAGCGTTTGGACTGATTCAAACTCTCCTTTAGCAGAATCCACCTGGACTCCAACACTACCCCTCCTGTACTTAAAAATAAATGCATCTATTTGTCAACACAGGGAATCAATCCCATGCCTTCCCCAATGCTCCACACGCCACCTTTTTAGGATCCTAGTGGCGTCACCCTTGCCACTCTACTAAGGCTCTTTTTGTGATGCAATTTACCCATAACTCTATACAAGGGCCACCTAGCCAGAACCCCTAACTCCTAAGTCCAAAATTCAAAAATTCAACCGGGTTTTGGCCAACACATGGGCCTTCTATAAGCCCATTTACCTATTCAAAATATTAATTTCACATCCAAATACAAAATTTTTTAAATCTTTACAAAATATTGAAAACCGCGAATAAATCCGAAAATCAGGATGTTACAAACAATGTCTAACCCTAGGTTGAATAATTGAAATCTCTTTCTAATTAACTCCCTAGGGTTGCATTAACTCGATCTATGGATCCCCTTATTAGGTTTCACCCTAATCTGACAAAATCTTGTCACCTTATCTCTAGGCGCGCAATCAACTCCGCTTAATTATGACAAATGTTCTCTTAGATAGGGTCTATTCCTCCTCTGAATAAGATTTTAACTTGAATCAATATCCTAAAATATCAAAACAAGAATTAAGAACACATAATTAAGAACAAGTCAAATATTTATCATGCAATTCAAATAATAATAACATGATCTGTCTTAGGTTTCATTCCCCTTAGGTATTTAGGGGTTTTAGTTCATAACCAAAAAGGTAAACATCTTAGAAGAATAATGAATACAAAAAAATAAAGAAAAACCCAAAACTCTTGAAGGGAAATTGAGGGGAGATCTTTAGTCTTGATGATGAATCCAGCTTCTGAGATGGATCGATCGGCTTTCCTTGAGCAATCCCTTGCTCCCTCCTGTGCCTCTTTTTTTCCTCTTCCTTTAGGGTGTATTTATAGGCTTTAGAATGCCTAAAAGCCCTCAAAATTAGCATTTTTCGAATTGGACTCAACTTGGGCTCAGCAGGGACACGCCCATGTGAGACGCCCGTGTGCGATTACTTCAGGCCGTACTCGAGCCTGTTAGAATGGTACGGGCGTGTGTTCTACCTGTGTGAGTCGTGCTTCGATTCTGCCAAATTGACACGGCCATGTGGTCTGCCCGTGTGAGGAAGTCCAGGCCATGTTGATTTCGTACGTTGGCCTATTTTCTCCGTTTTTGGCCTGTTTCTCGCTCCTTTCACTCTCCTATGCTCACCTAAGTATAAAACATGAAATTAAGGCATTAGGAGCATCGAATTCACCAATTCTAAGGAAAATAATCCATAAAATGTGTTAAGCAAGGGGTAAAAATATGTATAAATTACGGTTTATCAAAGCGGTACTAAAGTTCAGCTTTGTACCCAAAGATTCTTGCAACCTCTTCCAAAATCGTGAAGTAAACCTCGAATCTCTATCCAAAATACTCGATATAGGCACCCCATGTAATCTCACAATCTCAGCAATATACAACTCATCTAGCTTATCAAGTGAATAATCAGTACGTACCGGTATAAAATGAGCCGATTTTGTCAACCTATCAAAAATAACTCAGACAACATCTTTCTTTTTCAGAGTCAAAGGCAAACCCGTTGCGAAATCCATTGTAATTCTATCTTATTTCCACTCGGGCACCATCACTGGCTGAAGTAAACCTGGAGGCACTTGATGTTAAGCTTTCATATAACACCCCTAACCCGTATCCATCGCTGGACTAGGATTCAAGGTGTTAGCAGACAAATCTAATCATCTCGCATTCATTTCTCAATCATCATAGCATTAACGTCACACACATTAAAATGTCCCTACATAGGTCAACGAGACCTTAAACATGCTTTAGAAAGGGGTCAGGACTAAACCGAGCACATACAAATTTTCTTAGAAACTTAATAAAATTTTCAACGTGTGTGAACAGGTAGTGTGTCTCACATGGCTTTAGACACGTCCCTGTGTCTAAACCATGGCAACATAGGGCACACATACTGACTTAACCACTTGGCAACAAGACATGCCCATGTGCCTTGGCCATGGTCGAAACTAACTTGGGTCACACGGCCGACCACACGCTCGTGTGTCTAGCCCGTGTACCCTTCGAAATGGCCACACACGCCCATGTACCAAGGCTGTGTGCCTCACACGACCACCAAACACGCCCGTGTGTCTAGGCCATGCTCGAGATTAACTTGAATAGCTAAATTACAACAGACACACGGTCGAGACACATGCCCGTGTGCTCAACCGTGTGGGGTGAAATTAGACTTGGTTTAAGCCACATTTCCCACCTATCTCAAGCACTCAAAACCCACAACATTTAAGCATTATTTGCATATATTCATAGGCAACCAAATCACTACTCAATTTCACAACCAAAACATACCAAATCAATGTACCAAAGTCATCACAACTTACATAAGTTTTAAATACATAAACTCATCATTTTATCACATACTTTATACCACAAAACTTGCCAATTCAACATTCCAAAATCAAACCATCACATGAACATTATATACATCATATGACTTACCTATCAAACACACCATTTTAGCCAACTTAAGAGGCCATACATACTAATATTTACAAGCCAAGTCTCATGGCTAATCACAACACAAAACATACCAAAATGACACTAGCCTATACATGTCATATACCATATATACAACTCTCAAAATGGTACCAAATTAGATGTCTGACAGTGTGATTGATGTCGCTGACGGTCCTTAGATCTGAGCTATCTTTATAACACTGTAAAATAGAGAACATTTCACATAGTAAGCTTAAAAGCTTAGTAAGCTCATGGTATAATACATTTAACTCATCAATTAAAATAAAATCTTATCAATTAGCTAACGCTTAATACAACTCATCTTATCATTCATTTACATAACCTTTCATCTACTTCATACTCAATATCACCAACCACATAGGTTCTGTACATACCTGTATCATCACGTTCTTACCTATTACATTTATCACTTCGATGCTCGATACACTACTTCATTCGATCATACTTCACCATTCAATGAACTCGACACTTAGTGCCAATTAATTAGCCGAAGCTATAATAACATCGCACACTTAGTTTCATTTCATTAAACCGAACTTATATCGTTATTGCACACATAATGCCATTTATTCATCCATTGCTGTTATATTCTCGCACAGTCAGTGCCATTTTTAATAGCTATAGCTATTTCATTTCTCGCACACTTGGTGCCTCAAATTCAATACACATTTCACATACACCAACTTCTCAATCACATTTCTATTATTTCATCACATACAAACATTATACAAAAAAATGTATTATACACGAACTTACCTCGGACGTAAAAACGATGATATTAGTTGATCAATCGAGTACTTTGTTTTTGCCTCAATCTAGGTCTGGATTTCTCCTTTCTTGATCTATATGTATTCAAAATTAACTCATTTAATCACTAACACATTCAATTTAATACACAAACACGTCTTTGGGGATTTTTGCACTTTATCTCCTAAAATTACAAATTTTTACATTTTAGTCCTCATTACACAAAACACCAAATATATAAAATTCATCAAAACCATGCCTTAGCCGTATTTTCCTATGATCCCTATCAGCCCATATTTATCATTTATTTCACATTTTAGTCCCTCAATTTCTCATTTTCACAATTTAGCCCAAATTACTCAAAATCATCAAAAATCACAATACAAAACATATTTATCTATCACTAAGCTTTCATATTTCACCATTTAACATCATAAAATTCATGAATTCATCAATGGCATCTGAATAAATTATCAACAATTTTATGAATTTAAGCATGGGCTAGCTAGAACACTCAACAACGATCACAAAAATGTAGAAATCATTAAAAACCAAGCAAAACACATACATGAATTAAGCTTCCATAGTGCCGAAACACTAAATGGCCATGAACCCTTTTCTTTCTTCTTTATTTCGGCAAAGATGAAGAAATAATGAACAAATTTTTACTTTGGTTTTATTTAATTAACCTTTAGTTTACTAATTACCTTTTAACCTTATTAATATCATATACAATGCACTAACTAATGTCTATCCATGACATTTCGTGAATTCAATGGTCCATTTAAAGCATAAGGACCTCACATTTAAAGAGACACATCAATTCATCACTTAATTAAATAGAAGGCCACTTTTACATTTTATGTGATTAAGTCCTTTTTATCAAATTGACACACAAACGATAAAATTTTCACACGAAACTTTCACATATTATAAACACAAAAAATAATATTAAAATATTTTTTGACTCGGAATTGTGGTCCCGAAACCACTATTTTGACTAGGGTCTAAACTGGGCTGTTACATTTCACTTGTTGACAAATTAAACATCTCGAAACAAACTCAGAGATATCTCTTTTCATGCCTGACCACCAATACATTTACTTTAAATCATTATACATTTTTGTGCTGCCCGGATAAACAAACATACAACCACTATGAGCTTCATGGAGAATTTTCAGAATAATATCACCATTTTTCGATACACAAATTCTATCTTGAAACATCAAACAATCATTGGATCCGATATGAAAATCTGAATCACTACCCGATTCACAATGAACTCTTTTGGCTTGCAATTCACTATCACATTTTTGAGCTTCACAAATTTGTTGAAGAAATAACGGTCTAGCTCTCAACTTGGCTAGAATCGAACCATTATCAGACAAAGTCAACCATGTTGCACTCAAAGAAAACAAAGACTTTCTACTCAACGCATCGTTGACCACATTTTCCTTACCCGGGTGGTAATCAATTACTAGCTCGTAATCCTTTAATAACTCGAGCCATCTCTGTAACACCCCTAACCCGTATCCGTTGCCAGACTAGGGTTAAAATGCATTACCAGACATATCGAAACATTTTACATTCATTTCAAAAACATCATAGAATCATAGTCAAATATCAATATAAAGTCCCTTTCTTAGGTCAACGAGACCTTAAATATGCTTTACGAAGAGGTTGGGACTAAACCGAGCAGATACACAATTTTTCAAACTTAAACATTTTTCTAAATTACAAAGCTCACATGCCGGTGTGAACAGGCCGTGTGCCTCGCACGACATTAGACACGCCCGTGTGTCTAGGCCGTGGCAAAATAGGGCATACATACTAACTTGTCCACACGGCCACAAGACACCCCTGTGTGCCAGGCCATGTGAAAATTAGGGAGGCTACTGACTTGAGTCACACGACAGTCACACGCCCTTGTGTCTAGCCCGTGCTAGAAATTGACTTGGCCACACAGCTTGGCACATGCTTGTGTGTGCATCCATGTGGTCTGCCCAGGCTCATTTCAAAATGGACATCAAGCAACATGGTTGAGACACATGCCCGTGTCCCTACCAGTGTGAGCAAAAATAGGCCATTTACAAGGCCAACATGCCACCCATTAAGGGTCCTCCCTACAAGCATCAAACCAAGTCATTTTATACCAAATTTTTAACCAATTCACAACCAAATCATACACCAATCATTCCATATTATAATCAACCAATTTTATGCTATTAATCTATACCAAAACATACCAAGATAGGCACAAACTAAAAACTTACCAACTTGACCAATTCTCTTTGCCATCTATGGACACATCATATTAGCAATATTTCATCACATAGTTTATACTCAAAAGTCATATATAAACACAACCAAACCAAGCCATATCACATGGCTAAATTTACCCTTCACAACATAAAACATATCTCAAATACTTCTAGCCTATACATGCCATACTTCAACTTTACATTTTCAAAAGGTATCAAAATAGAGTTCGAGAGTCTGGTGATGATCCTTGATTATCCCCGAGCTCCCGATAGCTCCGGTATCTGTAAAACAGTTGAAAACACACACAAAGCAAGCTTTCAAAATCTTAGTAAGCCATATACAAATAAACTTATTACATATCACAATTGTAACCCAATTCATTCTTACGAATCATGGCATAACTCAATAGCACATCTCAGAGATTGTTAGACTTCACGGTGTACCTTTGTCGATTATTTCGGATAGAGACCCGAGGTTTACATCTTGATTTTGGAAAAAGTTGCAAGTGCCTTTGGGTACGAAACTAAATTTTAGTACTACTTTCCACCTGCAGACCGATGGACAATCCGAGAGAATAATTCAGACACTTGAGGATATGCTTCGATGCTGTGTTCTTGAGTTTAGAGGTAGTTGGGAAGCTTATTTGCCTTTGGCCGAGTTCGCTTACAACAACAACTATCAGTCTAGTTTGAAGATGGCTCCTTACAAAGCCTTGTAGGGACGAAGATGTCGAACTCCCTTGTATTGGACAGAGCTCAAGGAAAGCAATATTTACGAAGTTGATTTGATTAAAGAAACCAAGGATAAGGTTAAAGTGATTTGATATTGTTTAAAAGTGGCATTGGACAGACAAAAATCGTATGCGAATTTAAAAAGGAAAGAGATCAAGTATCAAGTGGGCGACAAGGTATTTTTGAAAGTACCGCCATGGAAAAAGGTTCTAAGATTTGGTAAGAAAGGCAAGTTAAGCCATTGTTTTATCAGACCTTACGAGACCACCGGGAGAATTGGGTCGGTTGCCTATCCCTTAGCTTTGCCATCAGAGTTGGAAAGAATTCACGACGTATTCAATGTGTCCATGTTACGTCGATATCAATCAGACCCCTCGCATGTGATTACTCCAACTGAGGTTGAGATCCAACCGGATATGACTAATGGTGAATAATCGGGTAAGATTTTGGCAAGAGAAGTTAAGCAATTGAGGAATAAAAGTGTGGCTCTTGTGAAAGTACTTTGGCATCGACATGGAGTCAAAGAGGCCATTTGGGAACCCGAGGAGACTATGAGAAGTCAGTATCCGAATTTGTTTCCAGGTAAGACTTTCGAGGACGAAAGTCCCTTAATGGGGAGAATTGTAACATCCTGAAATATGGTCTAGTCGGAATAATGGTTTTGAGACCATAAATCTGACGTTAAAATATTTAGATTTTGATCATTATTAGATTTAGAATATAAGATTATGCATGTGGTAAAGTTTCATGAGGAAATTTTAAGAATAAAGTGTCCAATTACAAAATAAGGACTAAATTGAATAAGATGCAAAACTTGGGTTTTAGGTGTAATTCGTGGAAATTGTTCTAAAATATGAACTAGAAGGTCCTAAAGAGCAATTTGCCAAATTTCTAAATTTTTGGACAATTTTGGACATTTATGGAAATTTTTGTAAGTTTAGTGAGTAAGGGCATTTTCATCATTTGGATATTAAATGAATTAAAAAGGGAAAAAGAGCTAAAAATTAACTCATCTTTCTCACGTTGCTATCGAAAATTCAAAAGTACCATAGCTAGGGTTTCTTCAACTTTCAAGCTAGATAGTAAGACAATCCTAGCCCCGTTTTTAATGTTCTTTGTATTTTTGACATCCTCGCAACTTGCTATCTTTATTTCTACCCATATTTCGTGCTAGGGTTTATTTTTAGAAAATTACCCATGCATGAGTTAGATGTATTTTGGTGGATTATGGAAGAATATGATAGTTTAAGGTATGGAGAACAACTTTTGTTAAGAGATTTTGCATGGAAACCCTAAAAAGGACTTATTTGTAAAAGTTATAAAAATGGGTAGAGAGGTGTGAAATGAAGGAAAGTATGGGCTTATTTAAGTACAAGAGGTATTCAACTAGGCTTGGGTAACTGAAAAATCACTTGCATTTCTTCATACGAGCCTAAGGACTAATTTGTGAATGAGTGAAAGTTTAGGGGTAAAAAGGGTAATTTTATCAAAGCATGTGTAACAGCCCAATTTAGACCCTAATCGGAACGGTGGTTTCGGGACCACGAATCTGAGTCAAAAAAATATTTAAAAATTATTTTATGTGTTTATTTTGTGTGAATTTATATCTGTGAAATTTTAGTGATTTAACTTTGTCGTTTAGGTATCCGATTAAATAAAAGGACTTAATTGCGTAAATTAAAAACTTTATAGTTTGAAACATAAGGGCCAAATTGTTAGTGGCTTTCTAAGTTGGGGCATTTATGTTGTAAATATCCCATTAATATATTAGTGGGACGGCATAAGACATAAATTACATGGTTTTATATTATATAAGTAATTAAACATTAAATTAATATATGTTATAATATAATATATATATCATAAAATAATAATAAGCCATGCTCATCTTATTCTTTTGATGGAAACCAAAAATAAGAAAGAAAAAAAGAAAGGAAAACCTAGTTCGGCCATAAACAAGCTTGATTGAGGTCAAGAACCAAAAAAATTAGATTTGGATCGGGGGAAAATGAAAGTCGTCGACTAGCTGTCCTGTTCTGTTTTATATCGTTCGAGGTAAGTTTATAAGTAAATAGAAAATGTTAAATTTCAATATATGTGATTAATAGATAGTAATATTGATTAAAAGTAAATTAAGAATCAATATTGAAAATGAAAATAATCTATGTTTGATGATAAGTAATGAATAAATTTAGTATTTGAAGTGATGATATGAATTATATATGTTAAAATGTAGATTAATCGTATATTAATTACAAGTCTATATTCGGCTAAATGAAATATGTATGTGATATTAAAATGTGAATCATGGTTAAATGAATATATATAATCGAATATTTAATGATAATGTGACTTTGATTATGAATGATAATTTTTTTAATGAACTTATGTATAATTTGGCCTACTTTTAAAGTTGATACCTAGAAGAATATGTGGCATCGATATGTTACTTTGATATATGTGTGCCAGTAAGACCACGTTTAATACGTTGGCATCGATATGTGATTCAGATATATGTGTTCGAGTAAGTCCACGTTTAATACATTGGCATCGATATGTGATTCTGATATATGTGTGCGAGTAAGTCCACGTTTCATATGTTGGCATCGATATGTGATTCTGATATGTGTTTATGAGTAAGACCCTGTTTGGGACAGTGGCATCGATATGTAACTACATGTAAGACCATGTCTTGGACGTTGGCATTGTACGATTTGTGAGATTATCCGAGTGTCCTATCCAATTCCAAATGGTTCATCGGGCAAAATGTGTAAAATGAGCCATATGCCAGGTATGAATTAACTCATTACCTATTTGAGGTAAATCAAGTAAGTACCTTGTTATTTTTGCAAACCTTGAAATGGTACAAATAAAGGATATATGCGAATGTGATATGTGTACTAGACTTTGTGAGTCAGTAGCTTATTTATCATGAATAATCTTTAATCATGTGCATATATGAGTAGGTAATTTCGGTTACATATCTAATATATGAATATGATGAATTATGTAAGTATTCAAGTGTAATCGGCCTTGTAATTATTATTAAAATGAAACTTAGAATTAGACATGCATGACTGTAAGTGTTCGACTTCATAATTAGCATATATTTATGAAACTATGCAACTACACATGAGTTTATATGCTTTTGTATATGTGAAGTAAGTTACAATAATTAATTAGTTGTGGGAAATAAATGATAATAGTGATAATTTGGCTTCATGAATGTTCAGCCAGTGTGACATTTGAGTGTGAAAATATATATTTATAATGAATTATAAATATTTGGATCTGAAAGGTTATGATTTTATAATTTAGTTTGATTTGAATAAGTTGATAATTTTATTGGGAAGCTAAATTACTTAAAACTTACTAAGCTTCAAAAGCTTACTCTGTGTTTTTATGTGTATCTTATTTATAGATTTTGGATTCAAGTTACAAGCTCGGGGATCGTCAGCAAAGTCTATCACACTATCTACAACTTCGGTACTTAAATATTCGAACTCGAATTATGGCATGTAAAGGCTGGAATGTGTTTTGTAAAGTTGGATTTTCGGTTATGTGTAATCTAAGCCATGCGAAAATGGCTAAATTATTATATTAGAATTCAGTTACGTTAGGTAAGGCCTATATTAATCTTGGTTATTAAGTTGTGTGCCATGAATGCATAAAATATGTGATAAATATTAAATGTTACGAAAATGACTTGCTTATTATGTCCTAGTGAGTTCTTTGTCAAAATATTTAGTGAGCTTGTCCATTGGTAATTGATGATGGAAGTTTTGGATGCGTATGTATTTCTATGTAGCCAAATTCGGGTATGAAAAAGTAATGGCATAACAAGTATTTGGTATGTTAATTAGTTGTGATGGGTAAAATGAAATGCGGCATATTTTAAGTGGTGAGTGATTATATTCTAGTCTGACTAGTTGGGTTGTTAAATGATAAACAATGCATGTGAATCATGAATAATCTAGTTGACTGCTTAGTATGTATTTAATACTCAATTGTTAAGTATGGCCTTGGCTTTAGGTTAAATGCGCACTATGCATATATAAATGTTAATTAGGTTACATATAAATAGTTGGTTTTGTAATGAGCCTATGTTGAGAGTGTAACCATAATTCAGATCATTTGTGATGAGGTTAAATACATATATTCGGTCATATGATTCATGATGAATATTGTTGAGTTTTGGTAAATTAAGAAATTAGGTAAAAAAAAGACATATGCATGATACAAAATTGGTGTTATTTATGGACTAAGTTAAGACATGTGTTTATAATATTGAGTCCATTTATTTTAGCTAAGTTTTTATATGCCTTATACATATATAAAGGTGTTCATATTAATGAATGCTATATACCCATGTATGTGACTACATGAATTTACTAAACTTGTGTAAGTTTGCGTATGGGTGCATTGATATTATATTTTATTTTTGCTTCTTGTGAGTGATGTGGCTATATATACATATAATATGTATTAGATTTCACATATTTCATTTGTGTATAGAATATTATGTTCGATTAAAATGTAATAAAGTTTGAATGTCTGCATATTTTTATAAGTATGAGTTAAAAGTATATTCTATTTGTTTTAGTAGTAATTGCTACAAATATTGATGTTAAATAATTGTTCTTAAAAGTTTATATAGTGTACTCATGTGAATGTTTGGATTTGTGCTTTGAATGGTGATACCTCGTAACCCTAATTTGGCAACGGATACGGGTTAGAAGTGTTATATGTTATTGGTATCAGAGCTACGGTTTAGTCGATTCTAGGACTAACGCAGCGTGTGCGAGCCTAGCTATACATGCCATATTATATATTTTGATAGTGTGATGACTTCTGACATTTGAAAATGTGTTGTTGTATAGTAAATGGATCCCGAACGAGCCGTAACTTCCGCTCCTACTCAGAGGGCAGGGCTGGCTAATTGAAGGCCGGTTTTGAGTAATATGGAGGGAGAGGCTAAGCAAGCCTTTTTCCAGTTAATGAATGAATGGTTTACGGAATCCTTTCGAACGAATCTGGGTGCTCAACAAGCTCTATCCCCTCAAGCTTCTTTAACTTCCCAAGCTATATGAAAAGAACAGAAAAGAAAAACTGATTTTGAAGCCAGAGATCCCTGTAAGGGATCATCGAGTAAGACATTCCAGTCAGCATCGAAGAAATGTAGGGATGATTTTAGCCAATCAAAGAATACTGTGAGTTTTTCTAGACGTGATCAAGGTTGACCACATGTGAGTTCACAAGCCATTTCGATTACTAGTGTTGGTAATGTTCGGTCGAATCGACCTGAGTGCGGACATTGTGGTAAACGACATCCCAGCAGTTGTAGATTGCTTAATCGGGCCTGTTTTAAATGTGGATCGATGGATCATCTCATTCATTAATGCCCTGAGCTAACTGAACAAAACACCATACAAATGTGAGACCGAGAAACATGTCAGCTCAAGGCAGATCACCCAGACATATTGGTAATGTGACTAACAGTCAGAAAAGAACTGAACACACAACAGCTCGATCTGAAGCTCGTGCACCTACCGGAGCTTATGCTATATGCGCACGTAAGGAGGCTTCATCCTTAGATATTATCACTGTATTCAGTAAGACTTTGCTTGTTGAGTCTACTGGGGTTGTGATTAGAGTGTCGAACCCTTGGGCTAATGTGTTCTGGTTGACAAGGTATGTAAGAATTGTCCTCTGATGACTTGAGATTTGGGTTTCCCGGCTAATTTGATGTTGTTACCATTCGACGAGTTAGATATAATTCTGAGTATAGATTGGCTGACTTTATACAATGCTACTGTAAACTGTAATTGAAAGACTATTGATTTGAGATACCAAAATGATTAGATTAACCGGATTGGGTTTAATGATCTGAATGGTTTACCAGAAGTACTATCTTCGATGTTAGCTCAAAAAAAGTGAGGAGAGGTTGCAAAGTTTATTTTCACTACAGCAAAACAGGTTTTTAGCGGCATTTTTAGCGGCGTTTGAATGAAAAATGCCGCTAAAGAATGAGCATTAGCAGCGCTTTTTAAAAAACGCCGCTAAAGATCGAGTATTAGCGGCTCTTTACAAAAAATGCTGCTAAAGATCAACTATTAGCGGTGCTTTTTTAAAAACGCCACTATATGTACACCTTTAGCGGCGCTTTTTGAAAAACGCCGCAAAAGAATTTTGCATAACTCCGTTGTTTTTGTATTGAGCTTTTAATTGCTTTAGCGGCGCTTTTAAAAACGCCGCTAAAGATCAAGTATTAGCGGCGCTTTTTAAAAAACACCGCTATAAGTACTCATTTAGTGGCGCTTTTTTAAGAAACGCCACTATAGGTACACCTTTAGCGGCTCTTTTTGAAAAACGCCACAAAAAATGAAAAAAAATAAAATACTATTATTTAAAGTAATTTTAAAGATTTTTGGTATATGACTAATTTTTTTTAAATTATATGTTAAATATTTTCTTATATAATTGTAAAAGAGATAGTATTAATTTTAAAATATTGAGTTAATTATCATTATAGTTTAGGGTTTACGGTATATGGTTAAGGGTTTAATGTTTATGAGTTACTATTTTAAGGTTTATGAATTATGGGTTTATGGATTATGGGTTTATGGATTATGGTTTAATGGTGGTTTAAGGGTTGGGGTTTAAGGTTTAGGGGTTAAAGGTTAAGGGTTAGTGGTTTAGGGTTTAGGGTTTATGTTTTAGGATTTATGGTTTATGGTTTAAGGATTATGAGTTTAGGGTTTAGATTAATTAAAGTTTTTTAATTTATATGATAAATATTTTCTTATATAATTATAAAGAGATAGTATTAATTTTAAAATATTAAATTAATTATCATTATAGTTTAGGGTTTATGGTTTAAGGTTTAAAGTGTATGAGTTATTGTTTTAAGGTTTAGGGATTATGGTTTATGGTTTAAGGGTTGGGATTTAAGGCTTAGGGGTTAAGGGTTAAGGGTTAGGTTTTTAGGGTTTAGAGATTATGTTTAGGATTTAGGGTTTAGGGGTTAAGGGTTAGGGGTTTAAGGCTTAGATTAATTAATGTTTTGTAATTTATATACTAAATAATTTATTATATAATTGTAAAAGAGATAATATTAATTTTAATATATTAAAATTATGATTATAGGTTAAATTATGTAAGAGGTAATTTTCGCCTTTTTCCTAATCCAAATCCTTAAAATAATCACCTCTTTTTCCCCAATTCAAAATCCAAAATCCCCGGTAAAAGTTTCTTTTTCTAACAATGGTTTAGTGTGCAATTGTACACATGAACTTTAATTTGATCCCGTTCTTGTAAATTATTAATACTTGATATAACATCATTTTTTATTTATATATTGCAGACATAAATATTTATATTTATCAAATATAAAAATATATTGATGTATTTATTTTTTAAAATGTGTATGATTAAATCAAAATTAAAGTTTCAACTATACATTTAAACCACAATTAGAATTTCACGTCTACAATTACACATTAAACCGAAATTCATATATAATTTTAAGATATATCTCTATCAAAATTTAGGTGTATATATATAATTAAATGTCATTTATATAAAAATCTAAACAACTAATGCAGACCATACTTAAAAGAATAATACTTGTATTGCTGTGTCATTTTGTATTTTTTTAATTCATCGATTCCATTTTATTTCTCTTAAAATTTCCTTTTGTATTTTATATGTTAATTTAAAATTTATAAAAATCTTCAAAAAAGATTTTAAAATTTAAAATTTAAAAATTTAAAAAAAATAAAAAAATAAAAAAATAAAAAACTTAAAAATTTAATATTTAATATTTAATATTTTATTTCATATTTCAATTAAAAAGTTCAATATTCAAAATTAAAAAAAAATTATAAAAAATGATAATCTCAACCGAAAAATTTTGAAATAAAAAATAAAAAAATATATTAAAAATAAAAAAATTTAGAATTAAGTAATAGTGGCATTTTTAAGCAAAACGCCACAAAAAATTGATCTATAATGGCGTTTTTAATGGAAACGCCGCAAAAAGAGAAAATCAAAATCCCAAAATTTTTTGGTTACCCGCTCGTTACTCCCTCTTCTTCTCATCTCCATCGCACGCCTTAAATCCCCAAATAACTCTCAAAATTTGCCCCCAAATTTCCCATTTTCAGCAACACCAAGTCAATACATATACAGTATTTGTTCGGCTGAGAAAAAAAAGGGAAAGAAGGAGGTCGGGGACCGGCGAAGTTCGTCGGATTTCATCCATTCGTCATCGGAGCTTTCAAAAAAATAACTCTTTATCTGAGTTTCGATCGCGGATATAGAAAAGAATAGGGAAAATGAAGGGATCTGGACCTCTTGTTGCGACTGTGCTCGTTGCGTCTACGGTGGTTCTCACTTCGTCTTCATCTGCCGAAGTCCAACATGTTTCTTTTTCTCCAACCTCCTCCAACCAGGTTTATTCCCCCCTTTTAATTAGAGCATTTTTTTCATTCAGAAGTTAGAAATTTGGCCTAAATGTTTCTTTTTTGTTTAATTTTGTAGATATTTTACTGGGAAATTTTGACTGCTTAAATCTATTAATTCGAGTGCCTTGCTTCTGGATCTAGATTTTCTCATTTAATTTCACTTTAGGAGCACGATTCATTTGCTTTAATTTTAAATTAAATATTTAGTTCTTGATCTTAACATGGAACAATTGATTATGTAGGAGTCACGGAACATTACATCGAGGAATCGTACGGCGTTATTTAGGAGGTTAAAATTGTATTATTATTAAAATTGTTTAGATTTTAATCGTAATCCTTGCTGTGATTGAAAGATACTGTATTTTGAACATTCTTCTTCCATTTCCATCTATATTTTCTCTCAGAAAATTCCAACACCAATACCATTAAGGGAATTTCCTCTATTTTCAACAAAATCTGACCTTATATAGCTCTTCCATTCAACTTGGATGACTCAACCTAAGTTCATTGTTTTTTTCCCTTGCGCTTTTGCTAAGTTTGAGCAATGGTAAACATAATGAAGTAAAGCTACAATATTGAACTGTCCCTGCCCTAGAAGCCATTCTGATTGATAATAAATGAAACAATGAAAGAGAGGAATGCATGTTTGTTTTTTATGTTTTTCTTGTTTATTTTCAGTGTGGGTTTGGTTGAGGGGCATGGTAGGTTCTCCCATGAATATTAGTCCTGTGTAGAAAGGGCTTGCAGGTTTCACCCAGAAGCTGAGCTCAGCCACAACTGAATTGGAGAAAGCACAGATTGGGATTGATGTTCATAGCGCACTAAACTCAGCTCTCATAGGCTAACCGTTGTTTGCCATTATGTTCATTGGTTAGTCCATTTGTCCCCTTCTCTTTTAGGTTTATCTCATGGTTGCTGATGTTATTTTGAATATAGTGGTTCTATTTGTTCTGAATATTTAAAGAGATGCTGCTTGATTAATAAAGAGGAAACCGGAGATTTTGATTTGACATATAATCAAATACACTAGTATTAGTGGTAGTAGCATAAAAGCAGCAACGACCATGGATTAAAGCTAAGGGAATTAATATAATAGAGAAATCACTTCATAAGATCTCAGCACTAATATTTAGCATCTATAAAAATGTAGGTGGTGTGTTCTTTTTGGTTTGACACACTTTGGCATCCGTTTGGTACATTGGGTTTTGATTAAATCTAGAATCAAGTCGACGGAGGGCAAGCTCTTTCTGTACTGTTTTTTTTTTCTAATTAAAAAAACTTAAATTTAGAATCTCGCTTAAAGGCATTAAATTTTTTACCACTTGACTCAAAAGGTGTCGAAGGTGATGATGTATTGTAACGCCCCGCACCCGAGACCGTTGCCGGAGTCGAACACGAGGTGTTAACGAACTTAATTAATTTATTTACACAGTTCATTTTAAAATTTCCAGACAAGCTGGCTAACTGCATCACTGTCACCTTAAAAATCATATCTCGAGTTCCAAAACTCGAAAACTGATTCTGTAAATTTTCCCTAAAATTAGACTCATATATCCATCTACATATTTTTTTCTAGAATTTTTGGTCGGGCCAATTAGTACAGTTTATTAGTTAAAGTCTCCCCTGTTTCAGGGTTCGACTACTCTGACCTTCATGCATTACGACTTAGATATCTCCCTGTACAGGGCTTCAATACATATGCCGTTTGTTTCTAATGAAACTATACTCAAAAAGAAATCTTTACATATAAAGAATGACGTCTAATTATTTTTGGTTAATTTAAGGTAAATTTCCAAAGTCAGAACAGGGGATCCAGTAACCGTTCTGGCCCTGTTTCACTAGAAATGTGTAAGACCATGGTTGAAAGATACCATGGCAATCTGATATGAAATGTGTAAGACCATGGTTGAAAGATACTATGGCAACATGACAGAAAATGAGTAAGACCATAGTTGAAAGACACTATGGCATCAAGTCAAAGATAAATAAGACCGTGGATGGGAGACGCTATGACATCTGTTAAACAATTGATATTCAGGTAATATGTATTAGATGACGAATGGTTATATGAAATAATTATTAAGATAGATAAACGAAATAAGTATAAGTACATGGAATATAATTTATGTTAAGTTTGATATAAGCTATTACCGGAATAAATATACATAAAATATATGGAAATGATGGAGCATAAAATATTGATATAATGAAATGAATGATATATGCTTATGAAGAAACGATAAGAGAATGATATTTTTCATGACATGTACATATATGATTATCTTTGATATGTTGATACAAGGAAATTATGTAAGTAAAGACAATTATTAAACTTAAGTGTGACATGTCGAGAAAATAAGTATATCAATGTTGAATTTATATGAAATATGTGCAAGTATACTAACAATGATGTGGCTTGACGCTTAGACAAAGGTCAAGCTATTGATTGAATGGTAACATGTTTAATTATAAGAAGCATTGAAATGGTAAGTACTTAGATGAAAATAAAATTTAAGATTTAATATTAATTTATATTATTTGTTATTAATATTAAGAATATTAAGTAATTAATTTATATTATTATATTAATATATTTCGATTTATAAATCTATATTTCTATATTATTTATTTTATTATTCTATCTATTATTATATTATCTATTATTATATTATCTATTTATAATTTATATATTTATAATTTATATATTATTTTTATATTTATATATTATTATTATATATATTTTTATATATATTATATATTTTTATTTCTATTTAGTTATTATGAGTTATTTGAGTTGAAAATAAAAAAATGAGCCCGGCCGGGTACTGCCCAGGCCGGTCTGTGGAAATTGGAAATTTAAAAGTCCCTTTTGCGCGAAATCAAAGCGATATTCTTTCTTTTTTTGAAACTAAAAAGGATTCGATAATCAGTAATAAGATGATTCACAAATCATCGTTCTTTTTTACAAATTTGATGTTGATAAATCCACAGATTTAGAAATTCATTTCGGACACTTGAACCTTCTCAAACTGTTTCTTTATTTTACAATTACATTCTTTACTAAATTCTAACTTGAAATTAAATCAATTTAACCCCTAACTAAACCTATATATTTTTCTTTCTCAATTCATACCCTTATTCTATTCAATTTCTTGCTAAACTCATATTTAACTATTTAATTTTTATCATGTTTTCATAATTCCGAATTTATTTCAAATTAATCCCTAAAATTCAAAACTTATAGTTTAGTTTACAATTCAATCCTTTATTCAATTCCAATCAAAATTTCTATCAAATACATCCCTAATTTAACAATTTATTCAACATGAACCATGCTTAATAATCTACTAACTTCCAAAATTTCAACTTAAATCAAGTAGTATTTTGTTCTAGGTTTTCAAAAAAAATATCAAAATTAAGAGAAAAGGGGATTAAATTGACTTACCAAATTACTTTGAACCTTAAAACCCCAAATTTCCCTTTTTCTTTTCTTTTCTTTCTTTATTTCCTTCCTTCCTTCTCTATTTCGTTTTGCTCTCTGTTTCTTTCTTTCTCCCTTCAGTTCCCCGGGTAAAAAAACATTAGACATTCCATCTATTTTAAGGTAAATTTCACCTATTTCATAGTTTCCATGATTCAACTAGCCATTTGACATACATAGCACCAAATATGATCGTGATTAACCATTCCAATGGCTAATCATTGCCAAGCATTTCCACACCTCTCAATAACCATATATATACAAAATGATTTTAATACTATGCTCAAAATATTTAAGCCATTTTCGCATGGCTATCCGAATATATACACATTACCAAAGGTACTTGATTAACAACAAAGGTTAGTCCTATACATGCCATTATCAACATTTAACTAAAAGAGTACCAAAAGGGCTTAGATAGTGTGGACGACTTCGACTTCGACAATCCCGAGTCCGATAGCTGACGAACAAAAATCTATAAAACAGAGAATTAAAGAAACGGAATAAGCATTTAATGCTTAGTAAGTTTTGAGTAACGAAATTATTTACAACTAAAGTATAGCGTTCATATGACTAAATGAATAATTTCATATATGTACATTCTCAAAATCATAATTTCTTCACGCTTCAATCAATATATTCATACACAGGGTATCAAACCTAACTAGAGGCAGGAAGCTCATTAATCAATTGAGCGAGTACTATTTGAAAGGAATCAACCTTTCCGATGCATATACGAAACATATCTTATCGTTTGGATTTTACGAGCGTATTAATTGAAATTATTACAGCAAGATTGCTCGCTTCCAAACCCAAGTATCTTCGGGATTTAGCCAGATATAGCAACTCGCACAAATGCCTTCGGGTCTTAGCCCGGATATAGTCACTAGCATGAATGCCTTCGGGACTTAGCCCGGATATAGTCACTAGCACAAATGCCTTCGGGACTTAGCCCGGGTATAGCAACTACTCGCACAAATGCCTTCAGGACTTAGCCCGGATATAGTAACTTGCACAAATGCCTTCGGGACTTAGCCCAGATATCATCCGAATAATCAAGCACATATACCAATAAATCATGACACATCCATATTTCATTATCATAACTAGAATTCAAACACAAGACGCTTATCAACCATTACCATTTTCGGCTCAATAGCCACATACAAAGAGCATGATTTTGATTTGCTTTATAACATGATCTCTATACACATTCGGCTACCCGTCATAGGTATAAACTAATCACCTCAATATACAATTCAAGTAGAATCATTATATCACTGCTTATTTGTTATGCTTATATGTCATGACTTAATCAAATCATAAACTAAGTTTCATTACTCGAAAACTTACCTCGGATGTTGTCAAATGATTTCAACGGCTATTCGATCACTTTTTCCTTTCCCTTATCCAACTTTGATCCTCTAAGCTCTTGAGCTAAATCAAACAATTTACTCCCCAATCAAACACAATCATACGACATTCATATACATTTTAGAACCAATTCATTTGAATCAATTTACTACTTATACATCAAAATTTCCAATACAAAGTATTTAGCACCTATGCACTTAAACCGGATTTGCAAACACTCATAGACCATGTCCGAATGCCATTTAAACACAAGTCAACAAAACCTCATGATTTCAAATCAAACTCTTAACAAGAATGCACAATGCCGAACCCTTAGATGATTAACATCTAATTTAGACAATTTAGAACACCTAAACGACACTTGTTCAAACATTAAACAACTACATGTTCGGCCATTACCATAGGTGCATTAGAAATCTATACTATCAATAAGCTCAACTCCTTAGGTCCTAATCGGTACACTAAGACCATCTTAACTCGTTTCTCATCTTGTTAACAAAGACATAGTAAAGCAAATCTTTATACACAATTATTATCAATTCATCCATCCACTAGGGACTTAGCCTAACGTTCAATAACAAACTCCTCCTTTATCAATTACATTTTCGGCAAGAACATGGTAACTTATACTACATCAATTTTAAGTACATAAATTACTCAAACATAATCAAATTCACATTCGGTCTTGGTACATAATAAGGTAGCCGATTCTTTTCCCTTAGCACCCAATGCTCACATATGCTCATTTGTATAGTTCAAACACTCATCTACCATTGTTCATCTAAATTTATCATGAAACAACAACCATCACCCTTATTAATTACCATAGCCAAAAGCCCTACTCATTCCCACAATCAAAAATTCAACATGGGTTACTAAAATAACTTGATACCTCATTCAAGATTAACCAAAATTTCAAGAATTAACATAACTTCTTACCTTAATGCTAACTTAAGATGACCGAATGCCTTTCTCCCATCTTCCTCTTTACATTCGGCCAAGAAGAAAGAAACTCAAGCTTTGTTTTCATCACCCTTCATTTCCTTATTTCAATTACTTTTTCCTTTTTTATTTATTTATGTTATAAAATATAAAGCTACTAACTAATAATTAATACATATTGCATGTATATAACCCATCATGGCCGGCCACTACTTGTCATAGGTGGAAATTTGACATGCAAACCCATTATTTTCATAACATGCACTAATAGATCCTTATAGATTAACCTATCACATTTCAAAAGTGTCACACATAAGTCCTATTAACTAAATTCACATGCAATTGACTAAATCGAAGCTTAAAACTTTCACACACTCATATTCACATATTTTAGAAAATAAATATTATACTCAAATACTTCGGTGACTCGGTTTAGCAGTCCCGAAACCACTTTCTGACTAAGGTCAATTTAGGGTTGTCACAACTCTCCCCCACTTAAGAAATTTTTGTCCCCGAAAATCTTACCGGTAAATAGGTTTGGGTATCGTTCTTTCATAGAGTTCTCGGTTTCCCAAGTAGCTTCTTCGATCCCGTGTTTGAGCCATAACACCTTTACTAACGGAACCCTCTTGTTTCGCAACTCTTTCACTTCACGAGCTAGGATGCGAATCGGTTCTTCTTCATAACTCATATCGGCTTGAATTTCAACCTCGGAGGGATTTATTATGTGCGAAGGATCAGATCTGTAACGTCGAAGCATTGAGACATGAAAAACGTTGTGAATCTTCTCGAGGTCAGGGGGTAAAATCAATCTATATGCCACTGGGCCAACTCGTTCGGATATTTCATATGGCCCTATGAACCTCGGACTCAGTTTGCCCTTACGGCCAAATCTGAGTATCTTTTTCCAAAGTGAAACTTTAAGAAACACTTTGTCTCCCACCTGATACTCAATATCTCTTCGTTTTAAATCCGCGTACGACTTCTGACGATCTGATGCTACCTTCAGACTTTCACGAATTATTTTTACTTTCTGCTCAGCATCTTTAATCAAATCAACTCCGAAAATTTTACTTTCACCGAGCTCGGTCCAAAACAATGGTGTACGACATTTACGACCGTACAAAGCTTTGTAAGGCGCCATCTTAATACTTGATTGAAAACTATTGTTGTAAGCGAATTCAATCAAAGGTAAATACCGCTCCCATGAACCACTAAACTCAAGGATGCAACATCTCAACATATCCTCGAGTATCTGAATTATCCGCTCGGATTGACCATCGGTCTGGGGATGAAAAGCGGTGCTAAAATGCAACTTGGTACCCAAAACTTCTTACAATTTCTTCCGAAATCGCGAGGTGAATCTCGGATCTCTATCCGACACAATAGAAATAGGTACCCCGTGTAGTTTTACAATTTGAGAAACATACAATTCAGCTAGTTTATCCAATGAGTAATTCATACGTACGGGAATAAAATGAGCCGACTTAGTCAGTCTATCAACAATAACCCAAATCGCATCTTTCTTAGTTGCCGACAATGGCAACCCAGATACAAAATCCATCGTGACTCGATCCCATTTCCATTCAGGTATCATGATCGGTTGAAGTAAACCTGTAGGCACTTTATGTTTCTGTAACACCCCGAACCCAAGACCGTCACCGGAGTCGAACACGAGGTGTTAACAGACTTTAAACCACTTATAAAAAAATTTCCCAGACACTGCCAATCTGCGTACTAGTCGCTTTAAAAATCATATCTTGAGTTCAGAAACTCGGAATCCAGTTCCGTAAATTTTCCCTCAAACTAGACTCATATGCCCATCTACATATTTTTTTCTAGAATTTTTGGTTGGGCCAATTAGTACAGTTTATTAGTCAAAGTATCCCATGTTACAGGGATCAACTACACTGACCTTTGCGCATTACGACTTGGATATCTCCCTCCACAGAGCTTCAATACTGATGCCGTTTGTTTCTATAGAAACTAGATTCAGAGAGGAATCTATACATATATGGCATGACTCCTAATTGTCTCTGGTTAATTTATAATGAATTTCCAAAGTCGGAACAGGAAATCCAGAAACCGTTATGGCCCTGTCTCACGAGAACCTGAATATCTCTTAACATACTGTCCATATGACCGTTTCGTTACTTTCCCATCAAAATAGATTCATCAAGGTTCGTTTACATAATTTATTCACTATTTAATTCTCTTCCTAATATTTTTAGTGATTTTCCAAATCTACATCACTGCTGCTGTTAGCATCTGCCTTTAAGGTAGACTTTACCTATTTCATAGTTTCCATGATTCAACTAGCCCTTTTAGCATAAATAGCACAAATTATGATAGTGATTAACCATTCCCATGGCCAATCCTTGTTAAGCATATCCATACCAAATGATTATAACATTATGCTCAAACATATATAAGCCATTTTCGCATGGCTATCCAAAATTATACAAATCCAAAGGGTCCATGACCCACAACAAAAAGGGTAGTCCTATACATGCCATTTCGAAGTTCAACCAAAATTGTACCAAAAGGGGGCTTTGATAGTGTGGGCGACTTCGACTTCAAAATCCCGAGTCCGATAGCTGAAGAACCAAAATCTATAAAACAGAGAATCAAAGAAACGGAGTAAGCATTAAATGCTTAGTAAGTTTTGAGCAAAGAATTTAGACACAACCAAAGTATAGCATTCATGTAGCTAAACGGATAATTTCATATGCACAAATTTTCAATATCATACTTACTTCACATTACCAACCCTTATATTCATACACAAAGATCAACTTAGCCAAAGGCCGGTAGCTCATTTATCAACTGAGCGAATACTTATTTGTAAGGGCTCAACTAATTCAAAGCACATACGAAACATACCTCAATGTTGGGATGTTTCAAGCGTATTAACTGAAATTTTTACAGCAAGATCATTCATTCCCAAATCACGTACCTTCGGAATTTAACTGGATATAGCTACTTGTTCAAATGCCTTCGGGACATAGCCCGGTTATAGTAACTCGCACAAATGCCTTCGGGATTTAACCCGGATTTAGTAACTCGCACAAATGCCTTCGGGCTTAGCCCGGAATTAGTATCTCGCACAAATGCCTTCGGATCTTAGTTCGGATATGGTCACTTAGCACAAAGCCTTCGGGACTTAGCCCGGACATCATTCAAATAACCATGCACATTTAACAATAAATCTTGGCACATTCGTATTTCGTTTTCGTTAGCAAAACTCAAACACAAGACACTTATCATTCTTGCAATTTCGGCTCAATAGCCACACACAAAGAGCATGATTTTGATTTGCTTAAAACATGATCTAATCAAATCATAATTTAAGCTCTTTTACTCAAGAACTTACCTCGGATGTTGTCGAACGATTCCGATCGCTATTCGACCACTTTTTCCTTCCCTTTATCGGATTTAGTTCCCTTTTGCTCTTGAGCTTAATTAAACAAATAAATTGATTTAATCATTTGAGCATCGAAAAGAGGAACACAAGGCACTTAGCCCTAGGGGTGTGCATAATTCGGGTAAAACCGAAAAAATTCGGTTAACCGACCGGATTCGGTTAATCGGTCGGTTAACCGAATTTTTTCGGTCGGGGGTCGGTTAAATTTTTTATGATTTTTCGGTTAACGGTTAATTCAGTTCGAAACCGGTTGGTTAACCGAAAATTTTCGGTTAACCGAAAAAATTAATAAATAAAATTATCCAACCCAACCCAAACTCAATTACCCAACCCAATAAAACTAAAACTAAAGTTTACCCAATTACCCAATCCAATAAAACTAAAACTAAAAGACAACCCAATTTACTAAAGTCTAAAACCCAATTTACTTTAATAATTTATAAATTTTTAAAATTTTAAAAATAAAAAATAAAAAAAATTCGGGTATTTTTCTGTAATTCGGTTAATTCGGGTAATTCGGGTAATTCGGATAATTCGGGTAATTTTTAACCAAAAATAAAAAATACATAATTTTCGGTTAATTCGGTTAACCGAAAAAATTTCGGTTCGGTTAAATTTTTTTTTTAAAAAAATCAGTTCGGTTAACGGTTAAAATTTTTGGAAGGTAGGTTAATTCGGTTATAGTAATTTCGGGTCGGTTAACCGGTCGGTTAACCGAATGAACACCCCTACTTAGCCCATGTTTATACATTAGACATTAAAGTCACATATGTACGAAATCATGAATCAAACTCAACATTTTAGCTAATTTTCCCCCTTGGCCGAATTTTCTAAGCCAAGACAAAAGCATCAATATGCTTGCCTCTAACCGAATACATGCAACACCAATCTCCTTCCTATGGCCGAATATGCATGTCTATGTTGGGGCCGATTGCAACACTTAATACATTCTACAAGTATGGTCACTTGTATTGACTAAACACCATTTTGTTTCAAGTTCAAAACTTGGCTAATACACACATATATGCACTAGTAAAGCATCCTCTCCCTTTCCATCAATTTAACACATGCATTACTCATTAATATACAAAAATTATATTCGGCCTTAGCACACAACTTGCTAGCCGATTCTTCTCCATCTAGCAACCAATGCACATATGTGCTCACTCAAAAATGCTAAAAAGAAGATTCAAGAATCATCAATCCACCATCACATGCATCATTAACAAGCTTCATATTTAGCATGCAATGGCATTAACACAAAATCCACCTAGGCCGAATATCATCCCCATGACATAGCAAAGATTTGAACCATGGGCTAATTAGAACTCAAGCTAGCAACTAAAAAAAAACATGCATGAATCTCATGGCACAACCTCAAACATACCTAGATCTAGATACAAGTATGGCCAAACCTCCTCCTAATCCTCTTCGAAACCAAACATGAAGCAAGAACTCCTTCCTCCTTCCTTAGAATTTTCGGCCAAAAGAAGATGAAAAAGGATGAACAAAATATTTCTTTTCTTTTCTTTAACTCACGGCAATGGGGGGGGGAAATAACCACACACTTTTTTTTGTTTTCATCATATTCCCTTTCATTATTTTATGCCCATGCTCCTTATTTTATCATACTTCCCATGAAACACTAACTCAACATGTTTATGACATGTTCTTGCCCATCACACTTGGTCTACCATGCTTGTCATGGCCGGCCACTACTAATAGAGGGGGAAATTGACATGCAAGTCCCCCCTTTTTCAACATGCACTAATAGGTCCTTATGCTTTAACCTATCACATTTCAAAATTTTCTCACATAAGTCCTATTTACTAAAACTCACATGCAATCGACTAAATCGAAGCTTGAAATTTTCACACATTCATAATTACATATTCTAGACCATAAATATCACATTCTAACATTTCGGTGACTCGGTTTAGCGGTCCCGAAACCACTTCCCGACTAGGGTCAATTTTGGGCTGTCACAACTCTCCCCCACTTAAGAAATTTTCGTCCCCGAAAATCTTACCGGTAAATAAGTTTAGGTATCGTTCTTTCATCGAGCTCTCGGTTTCCCAAGTAGCTTCCTCGATCCCGTGTTTGAGCCATAACACCTTAACTAACAGAACCCTTTTGTTTCGCAACTCTTTCACTTCACGAGCTAGGATACGCATCGGTTCTTCTTCATAACTCATATCGGCTTGAATTTCAACCTCTGATGGGCTAATTATGTGCGATGGATCAGATCTATAGCGTCGAAGCATCGAAACATGAAAGACATCGTGAATCTTTTCAAGTTCAGGGGGCAAAATCAATCTATACGCAACCGGACCAACTCGTTCGGAGATTTCGTACGGCCCAATGAATCTCGGGCTCAACTTGCCCTTACGGCCAAATCTAAGTACCCTTTTCCAAGGCGAAACTTTAAGAAACACTTTATCTCCCACCTAATATTCAATGTCTTTTCGTTTCAAATCCGCATACGATTTTTGATGATTTGTGGCTGCCTTCAGACTTTCACGGATTACCTTTACTTTCTGTTCGGCATCTTTAATCAAATCAACTCCGAAAATTTTACTTTCACCGAGCTCGGTCCAAAACAATGGTGTACGGCATTTACGACCGTACAAAGCGTCGTAAGGTGCCATCTTAATACTTGATTGAAAACTATTGTTGTAAGCGAATTCAATCAAAGGTAAATACCGTTCCCATGAACCACTAAACTCGAGGATGCAACATCTCAACATATCCTCAAGTATCTGAATTATCCGCTCGGATTGACCATCGGTTTGTGGGTGAAAAGCGGTGCTAAAATGCAGCTTGGTACCCAAAGCTTCTTGCAATTTCCTCCAAAATCGTGAGGTGAATCTCGGATCTCTATCCGACACGATAGAAATAGGTACCCCGTGTAATCTCACAATCTGAGAAACGTACAATTCAGCTAGTTTATCCAATGAAAAATCCGTACGCACGGGGATAAAGTGAGCCGACTTAGTCAGTCTATCGACAACAACCCAAATCGCATCTTTCTTACTTGCTGACAATGGTAGTCCGGACACAAAGTCCATTGTGACTCGATCCTATTTCCACTCGGGTATCATGATCGGCTGAAGTAATCCTGAAGGCACTTGATGTTCTGCTTTCACTTGTTGACATATTAAACATCTCGAAACAAAGTCGGAGATGTCTCGTTTCATACCATGCCACCAAAACCGACGTTTCAAATCGTTGTACATTTTCGTACTCCCCGGGTGAATTGACATTCGGCTACAATGGGCTTCGTTCAGAATCATCGAAATGAGTTTCGAATTCCTTGGAACACACAAACGACTTCTGAACGTCAAACAATCATCATCATCAATTTGAAACTCCGATTCCTTGTTCGGAACACACTCAGCCCGTTTTGCAACCAATTCATCATCAACTTTCTGGGCTTCACGAATTTGATGAATCAATAATGGTTTGGCTTTTAATTCAGCTACTAACACATTGTCGGGTAGAACAGACAAGTGCACATTCATCGCTCGTAAAGCAAACAATGATTTTCGGCTTAAGGCGTCCGCAACCACATTAGCCTTTCCCGGGTGGTAACCAATGACAAGCTCGTCCATTGCACTAAAATTGGAGCTTCAGTCAAATAAGTTTTCAGTTGATCGAAACTTTTCTGACATTTCTCTGTCCATTCGAACTTAACATCCTTTTGAAGTAGCTTCGTCATTGGTGTGGCTATCATCGAGAAACCTTTGACAAATCGTCGGTAATAACCGGCGAGTCCCAAAAAGCTCCGAACCTCAGTAATATTTCTCGGAGGTATCCAGTTAAGTATGGCTGAAATTTTGTTCGGGTCAACTCGAATACCCGATGCGGATACCACATGACCCAAGAAGCTAACCTCTCTTAACCAGAACTCACACTTACTGAACTTAGCATATAACTGCTTATCCCGCAAAATTTGCAACACTAGTCTCAGGTGCTCAGCATGTTCGGTCTCATCTCTTGAATAGACCAAGATGTCATCAATGAACACAACTACGAACCGATCCAAATATGGTCTGAAGATCCGATTCATCAAATCCATAAATACCGCAGGGGCATTAGTGAGCCCAAACGGCATCACTAAGAATTCGTAGTGACCATATCTCGTTCTGAAGGCAGTTTTGGGTATGTCCGAATCTCGAATTCGCAACTGATAATAGCCCGATCTCAAATCTATTTTTGAGAACACTGAGGCTCCTTTTAGTTGATCAAACAAATCATCAATACGCGGTAACGAATATTTATTCTTTATAGTCACTTTATTCAGTTGACGATAGTCAATGCACAACCTCATGGTTCCGTCCTTCTTTTTCACGAACAATACTGGTGCACCCCAAGGTGAGAAACTTGGTCGAGCAAAGCCTCTATCCGTCAATTCTTGCAACTGAGCTTTCAACTCTTTTAACTCGGTTGGTGCCATGCGATACGGAGCTATCGAAATCGGCGTAGTCCCAGGTACAAGCTCAATACCAAACTCTATCTCCCGAACAGGTGGTAAACCCGGTAATTCTTCAGGAAAAACATCCGGGTATTCACAAACCACCGGCACAGATTCGGGTTTCTTTTCTAATTCTTTGCCATCAAGTACATACGCAAGGTATGCTTCGCACCCTTTTCTTACATATTTCTGGGCCAACATTGAGGATATTACAGCTGACAACCCCTTTAAGTCCGTAGACTCAACTTGGATCATCTCGTTATTTGCGCACCTCAAATCAATAGTCTTGCTTTTGCAATTCACAACCGCATCATGCGCGGTCAACCAATCCAAACCAAGAATAACATCAAATTCATCAAACGGCAAAAGCATCAAGTCCGCCAGAAAACAGGAACCTCGAATTACTAGGGGACATTTCTTACACACTTTGTCGACAAGCACGTAACGACCCAAGGGATTTGACACCCGAATTACGAACTCAGTAGACTCAATAGGTAAAGTTTTACTGGATGCTAAGGTTTCACATATGTAAGAATGAGTAGAACCGGGGTCAATCAAAGCAATTACATTAGTATCAAAGAGAGTAAAAGTACCGGTAATAACATCAGGCGAAGAAGCATCCTCGCGGGCACGTATAGCATAAGCTCTAGCAGGCGCATGAGCCTCGGATCTGGTCGTAGCATCTCTAGATCCTCTCTGACCACCACTAGCATTGCCCGTATTTCCAGATGGTCTACCTCGAGCAGTGGTAGCACCCGGTTTCCCACTCTGATTTACATTCTGTTCAGACAACCTCGGGCAATCTTTAATGAAGTGGTCAATTGATCCGCACTTGTAACAGGAGCGGTCAGGGAATCTACAACTCCCCGAATGCCATTTACCGCAATATCGACATTTCGTTCTGTCTCGACATTCATTCCCAACACTGGCGACCGAAGTGCCTCGTGTACCCACAGGGGGTCGATCACGATCTCGTCTAAAAAGGCCCGAAGTGCCTCTAGACCGGCCCACATCATCTCGAAATTTCTTCGATGCCTGTTGAAGAGACTTTCCCGAGGATCTTTTACGAAACTCTCCAGTTCCCACATCAACTTTTTGTTTTTCTTTTCTAAGCTCTTCGGCTTTACAAGCTCGCTCGACAAGTACTACGAACTCTCGTATTTCAAGAATGCCCACGAACATTTTTATATCTTCATTCAGCCCATCCTCGAAGCGTTTACACATGATAGCCTCGGACGAAAGACATTCCCGAGCGTACCTACTAAGTCTAACAAATTTTCGTTCGTAATCAGTAACTGACATAGAACCTTGCTTAAGCTCAAGAAATTCCTTCCGTTTTTGATCAACAAATCTCTGACTGATATACTTTTTCCGAAACTCAGTTTGGAAAAACTCCCAAGTTACTTGCTCTCGGGGCACAACAGATGTCAGAGTACTCCACCAATAGTAGGCAGAATCGCGTAGCAAGGAGATAGTACACTTTAGGCATTCATCGGGTGTACAAGATAGCTCATCGAGTACCCGGATAGTGTTGTCCAACCAAAATTCAGCTTGCTCGGCATCGTCGCTATCCGTAGCTTTAAATTCAGTAGCCCCATGTTTTCGGATTCTGTCAACTGGGGGCTTATTTGACCTTATTTGGTCAGTTTCCGGAGGTATTGTAGGTGCGGGGGTGGTATTAGTCGGGAATGGAGGTTGTCGAACAGCCGTATTAGTTCGAATGTATTGGTTGAACCAATCATTCATCATGCTATAGAAAGCTTGTCTAGCTTCATCATTCGGGTTACTAGCATTAGGTTGAGAGTCCGCCGGTGCTGTCCCTTGTGCGGGAGCAGGCGCTACACTCTCAAGATCATCAGCTACCGCTCGGCCGGGATCGGGATCCATTACTATAAATAAACACATTTACAATTGTCAGAAATCACCACACTATCAAATAATCACATAAAATGGCATGTATAGCTCGACCCAACGCATTACGGTAGTCCTAGAATCGACTAAACCGTAGCTCTGATACCAATCAAATGTAACACCCCAAACCCGAGACTGTCACCGGAGTCGAACACGAGGTGTTAACAGACTTTAACCACTTATAAACAAATTTCCCAGACACTGCCAATCTGTGTAATAGTCGCTTTAAAAATCATATCTTGAGTTCAGAAACTTGGAATCTAGTTCCGTAAATTTTACCTGAAACTAGACTTATATTCCCATCTACATATTTTTTTCTAGAATTTTTGGTTGGGCCAATTAGTACAGTTTATTAGTCAAAGTATCCCATGTTACAGGGATCGACTACACTGACCTTTGCGCATTACGACTTGGATATCTCCCTGTACAGGGCTTCAATACTGATGTCGTTTGTTTCTATAGAAACTAGACTCAAAGAGGAATCTATACATATATGGAATGACTCCTAAATATCTCTGGTTAATTTATAATGAATTTCCAAATTCGAAACAGGGAATCTAGAAACCGTTCTGGCCCTGTCTCACGAGAACCTGAATATCTCTTAACATACTGTCCATATGACCGTTTCGTTACTTTCCCATGAAAATAGATTCATCAAGGTTCGTTTACATAATTTATTCACTATTTAATTCCCTTCCTACTATTTTTAGTGATTTTCCAAATCTACATCACTGCTGCTGTCAGCATCTGCCTTTAAGGTAGACTTTACCTATTTCATAGTTTCCATGATTCAACTAGCTCTTTTAGCATAAATAGCACAAATTATGATAGTGATTAACCATTCCCATGGCCAATCCTTGTTAAGCATATCCACACCTCTCAATAACCATGTCCATACCAAATGATTATAACATTATACTCAAACATATATAAGCCATTTTCGCATGGCTATCCAAAATTATACAAGTCCAAAGGGTCCATGACCCCCAACAAAAAGGGTAGTCCTATACATGCCATTTCGAAGTTCAACCAAAATTGTACCAAAAGGGGGGGGCTTTGATAGTGTGGGCGACTTCGACTTCAAAATCCCGAGTCCGATAGCTGGAGAACCAAAATCTATAAAACAGAGAATCAAGGAGACGGAGTAAGCAATTTATGCTTAGTAAGTTTTGAGCAAGGGATTCCAGCACAACAAAAGTATAGCATTCATGTAGCTAAACGGATAATTTCATATGCACAATTTTTCAATACCATACTTACTTCACATTACCAACCCTTTTATTCATACACAAAGATCAACTTAGCCAAAGGCCGGAAGCTCATTTATCAACTGAGCGAATACTTATTTGTAAGGGCTCAACTAATTCAAAGCACATACGAAACATACCTCAATGTTGGGATGTTTCAAGCGTATTAACTGAAATTTTTACAGCAAGATCATTCATTCCCAAATCACGTACCTTCGAAATTTAACCGGATATAGCTACTCGTTCAAATGCCTTCGGGACATAGCCCGGTTATAGTAACTCGCACAAATGCCTTCGGGACTTAACCCGGATTTAGTAACTCGCACAAATGCCTTCGGGCTTAGCCCGGAATTAGTATCTCGCACAAATGCCTTCGGATCTTAGTCCGGATATGGTCACTTAGCACAAAGCCTTCGGGACTTAGCCCGGACATCATTCAAATAACCATGCACATTTAACAATAAATCATGGCACATTCGTATTTCGTTTTCGTTAGCAAAACTCAAACACAAGACACTTATCATTCTTGCAATTTCGGCTCAATAGCCACACACAAAGAGCATGATTTTGATTTGCTTAAAACATGATCTAATCAAATCATAATTTAAGCTCTTTTACTCAAGAACTTACCTCGGATGTTGTCGAACAATTCCGATAGCTATTCGACCACTTTTTCCTTCCCTTTATCGGATTTAGTTCCCCTTTGCTCTTGAGCTTAATTAAACAAATAAATTTATTTAATCATTTGAGCATCGAAAAGAGGAACACAAGGCACTTAGCCCATATTTATACATTAGACATTAAAGTCACATATGTACGAAATCATGAATCAAACTCAACATTTTAGCTAATTTTCCCCCTTGGCCGAATTTTCTAAGCCAAGACAAAAGCATCAATATGCTTGCCTCTAACCGAATACATGCAACACCAATCTCCTTCCTATGGCCGAATATGCATGTCTATGTTGGGGCCGATTGCAACACTTAATACATTCTACAAGTATGGTCACTTGTATTGACTAAACACCATTTTGTTTCAAGTTCAAAACTTGGCTAATACACACATATATACACTAGTAAAGCATCCTCTCCCTTTCCATCAATTTAACACATGCATTACTCATTAATATACAAAAATTATATTCGGCCTTAGCACACAACTTGCTAGCCGATTCTTTTCCATCTAGCAACCAATGCACATATGTGCTCACTCAAAAATGCTAAAAAGAAGATTCAAGAATCATCAATCCACCATCACATGCATCATTAACAAGCTTCATATTTAGCATGCAATGGCATTAACACAAAATCCACCTAGGCCGAATATCATCCCCATGACATAGCAAAGATTTGAACCATGGGCTAATTAGAACTCAAGCTAGCAACTAAAAAAAAAACATGCATGAATCTCATGGCACAACCTCAAACATACCTTGATCTAGATACAAGTATGGCCAAACCTCCTCCTAATCCTCTTCGAAACCAAACATGAAGCAAGAACTCCTTCCTCCTTCCTTAGAATTTTCGGCCAAAAGAAGATGAAAGAGGATGAACAAAATTTTTCTTTTTTTTCTTTAACTCACGGCAATGGGGGGGGGAACAACCACACACTTTTTTTTTTTGTTTTCATCATATTCCCTTTCATTATTTTATGCCCATGCTCCTTATTTTATCATACTTCCCATGAAACACTAACTCAACATGTTTATGACATGTTCTTTCCCATCACACTTGGTCTACCATGCTTGTCATGGCCGGCCACTACTAATAGAGGGGGAAATTGACATGCAAGTCCCCCCTTTTTCAACATGCACTAATAGGTCCTTATGCTTTGACCTATCACATTTCAAAATTTTCTCACATAAGTCCTATTTACTAAAACTCACATGCAATCGACTAAATCGAAGCTTGAAATTTTCACACATTCATAATTACATATTCTAGACCATAAATATCACATTCGAACATTTCGATGACTCGGTTTAGCGGTCCCGAAACCACTTCTCGACTAGGGTCAATTTTGGGCTGTCACAGTTTCGCTTTCACTTGTTGACATATTAAACACTTCGAAACAAAATCGAAAATGTCTCGTTTCATACCATGCCACCAAAACTGACGTCTCAGATCGTTGTACATTTTCGTACTCCCCGGGTGAATTGACATTCGGCTACAATGAGCTTCATTCAGAATCATCGAAATAAGTTCTAAATTTCTTGGAACACACAAACGACTTCTGAACCTCAAACAATCGTCATCATCATTTTGAAACTCTGATTCCATATTCGAAACACATTCAGCTCGTTTTGCAACTAATTCATCATCGACTTTCTGAGCTTCACGAATTTGATGAATCAATAATGGTTTAGCCTTTAATTCTGCTACTAACACATTATCGGATAGAACAGACAAGTGTACATTCATTGCTCGTAAAGCAAACAGTGATTTACAACTTAAAGCATCCGCAACCACATTAGCCTTTCTCGGGTGATAGTCAATGACAAGCTCATAATCTTTTAACAACTCGAGCCAACGTGTTTGTCGTAGATTCAAGTCTCTTTGAGTCATCAAATATTTGAGACTTTTGTGATCCGAATATACATGACACTTCTCACCAAATATGTAACATCCTGATTTTCGGATTTATTCACGGTTTTCAATATTTTGTGAAGATTTTAAAATTTTGTATTTGGATGTGAAAATAATATTTTGAGTAGGTAAATGGGCTTATAGAAGGCCCATGTGTTGGCAAAAACTCGGTTGAATTTTTGAATTTTTGGACTTAGGAGTTAGGGGTTCTGGCTAGATGGCCCTTGTATAGAGTTATGGGTAAATTGCATCACAAAAAGAGCCTTAGTAAAGTGGTAAGGGTGACGCCACTAGGCTCCTAAAAAGGTGGCGTGTGGAGCATTGGGGAAGGCATGGGATCGATTCCCTGTTTTGACAAATAGATGCATTTATTTTTAAGTGCAGGAGGGGTAGTGTTGGAGTCCAGATGGAGTCTGCTAAAGGAGAGTTTGAATCTGTCCAAACGCTTGGATTAAGGAGTGATAAGGGGAGAGATTTAAGGGATTGGGAGAGAGGCTAGGAGTTGGCCGAATTTTGGGAGTTGAAGAGGGAAAATCGGTAGAGGGTTATGAGGTTAGTATTTCGGCACCTAGGGTATTGAGTGGTGCCGTTCTTTTCTGCTCAGACATCACAAGGTTTTTCTTTTCTCTCTTCTTCCTCTCTAGCCGAAACTACCACTTCCCCTATTCTTCTTTTTCTATTTTTCTTCTTCAAAACCATTCATCAATTCTGCTATTCATCGATACTTTTGCCGAATCCATAAAAGTCGAAACCTCGAAAAAATACATTAGTTGTGTCGATTTCTTCCAAACCAAATCCTTGGATATTTTTGTGCCTAATAAACAACAATCATCTTTTCTAAACCCTAGATACCTGTCGACAATTCTACATCAAGGTTAAGCCCCACATTGTCATCTCCTTCATCACCCAAAAGCCGAAAAACCATAGATTTGGGGGATTATAGCCGAAACTTCAAAACTCCAAAGCCGAGTTCTACCATCGTTTGAAAGATAAATCTGCACCAAATTGCGTGGAGATCAAAAAGGAGTAAGGGGTAAGTGTTCATCATCTCAGATCTGGTCCTATTTTACAAAGTTAGGAAAAGCCGAAGTCCCTAAAATCTAGGGAGGCTGTCGATTTGGGCATGTGGCTCTAAGGGTTTTTAACTGACATTTTTTGTCAATGATTAGTGTCTTCTTAAGTGTTGGATTGAAGGCGTGGGTTGTTGGAGCAATCAGATTTGGAGCTAGCTATTGATTTTGGCAAAAAGGTAAGCTTTCAAAGGCTTTTAGGGACATGGTTTGAGCATGGATGAGTAAGTTTTGGGGTTTAGTGATTATGGTTTGTAAATAAGAACTGTGCTAATCAATTGTAGGACATTGGAAGAGATCTCAGTAGCAGTCGTCGCGAATCAGTTGTGTACCGAACACCCTTTCTTAGTTCAATTCGGCAAAAGCCGAAATGCTGAAATTCTGGCATTTCATGGGCTTGTGAGTATGCGAATGCTCTCAAGACGTAGAGTAATTGTTAGATCTAGCACCGCAAGGTGCTAAGTAAGTTTGTGTGACATCTTAACGTACTTCGGAAAAAGAGGGCCTCGATGGGCCAAAACTGGGCCCAATGGGCTTACGGACCAATATGGGTAAGAGATGGGCAAATTAGCCTGTTAGTTAGATGGTGGAACCAAACTGCATAAAACTATTGAAAATTACTGAAGTAGCTTGTGCAGTTGCTAAGTTACGAGAATTACCCCTAAAGAGTAAAATTACCGATATACCCCTAGGGTTTAAATTGGCTAAACTGCATGATTGATTAATACTGTATTTTACATGATATGCTTTTATTAATATCTGTTGCATTAGATTGGGGTATTGATGGAGGAAGTATTGAAAGTGGTTCATCCACGTACTAGAGGCTTTGCCTCAACTTACTGATATTTGAGCAGCGTTGCTGCAACTGTGGAGTGTAGGGCTGGGTGGGTTGAGATATTCCCCACATGGAGTGTAGGGCTGGTACGGGGGCAGTGTAGCGGTTGGTGGGTTGAGTAGTCTCCCTAGGTGGGTTTGCATGCATTACTACTATTGTTACCTATGTTACTGAACTGGGCCTATGGGCCACACTGTTATGTAAAAAGGGGCTAAGGCCTTGCTACTGTATTCTGAAAAGGGCTTCGGTCCATAGTGTACTATTTTCTGAATAGGGCTTAGGCCCAATGGGCTCGAGCTGATTTGGGCTTTGGATGGGTTTTTGTATGCACTGAGTTTCCCAAACTCACCCCTTCCTATTCCATCCTTGCAGGTGAGCCCTAGTTGGTGGACTTGGAGCTGGGCGGGATTCAGCGTGGCCATGAAGATTGATTGTAGGATTTAATAAGTTTAGCATTTAATTTGGATTATTTTTATTATGGCTAAAGTTGTAATAAGACCGCTCTTTTTAATTAATTTTCTTTTGGGGATTATTAAACTGGTTAGCACTAGGGTTCGTTTTATAAAAAAACTACTTGTTTCTAAAAGATCACGATGACGTGCAAAGTTTTCGCAAAGTAAATGTTTTTCCAAGAAAATAAATATTTTAAGCAGACTTAAACTTGTTTTAATATTCGTAGACATGTAACCTGCTTAAAGTGTGGCAATGGATGTGTGCATGTCTAGGAGTGGATCCGGGAAGGGCTTGGTACTTAAGCGGTCCTATAAGACTCACCTCCTCTTTTCTGGCTTCCTACCTGGTGCACAGCTTCCATTCACTTTAACTTAAAATAAGAACTGATTTTTGCTAAACTCTAAACAAAGAATTTAGATAAACACATGTTTTTTTTGAAACATCTCCATGTGACATACTAAATTCGGCCGTAACGTCTGGGCCGGGTATAGGGTGTTACATTTAGTGGTATCAGAGCCTGGTTGCAACAACTCAGCTGTGGATCGGGTCCAAAAATCTTTTCAAAAAAAAAGAAAAAGGTCTTTTCTATAAGTTTTCGAAGATGTTCAAAGTTTTTCTATTGTTATACGGGGTTAAATCAATAGTTTTAAAATAAAAGTGTTTTCAAATCAAATCTTTTTATTTTCGGTAAACGAAAACATGGGTATTTTAAAAAAAAAATTTAAATGGACTAGTAAGGAAGTGGCACACTGAATCCTCGGCACCAAGTCTGTAAGTGTTCTTTTTCTGCTTTAAATATTTATATGGAACTGGACTGGAAATAACACTGTAGTTAGTACTGAGCCTTAGAGATAGTGCTATTGATAATGTAGTATTAGGGCTACAAAACTGGGACCGTAGCTAAATTGTGATTGCGCAAAAATAACTTTGAAACTCTATCTATTCATAAGACATTCTGTAATAAACAGTGAAACCAATAGACTAATGTCATAAAATTCATAATCAGATAAATCGTTATGAGTACAAGGGCTACTCGGGAAAGAGGCCGTGGTCGAGGCCGAGGTAGCACTCAAGCTAGATCTGCGTCATCTGAACACATACCAGCTGGCGAGGTACGTCCACCATCGGTTAATGAAAATGGGCCGTATGACCGGGCTGCAAGGGATGACGCTTTGTCTCAGGCCATGTTGAGGGTTTTGGAAAGGGTGGCCGGAGCTAACATCGGGCCCATGAATAGGGGGTCCATTTCTGAACGACTTCGGGCCAACGGAGCTGAGATTTTTAGGGGCGTATCTGGAGTGGCCCCAAATGTGGCTGAGTACTGGTTGGAAGCCACAGAGCGGATCATGGATGACCTAGACTGCTCAGTAGAACAGAAGTTGAAAGGGGCGGTGTCGTTGCTGCGGGATCAAGCGTATCAGTGGTGGATTACTGTGAGAGAGGGTACCTCAACTGAGAGGGTAACATGGGGGCTGTTCAAACAGACCTTTAAGGCAAAATATGTTGGAGCTAGCTATGTGGATGCACGCAGAAAGGAGTTCTTGAATCTGACTCAGGGAAATAAGACCATTGCTGAATATGAGGTAGAGTTTCTACGATTGAGTCGGTATGCTAATGGTATCGTTTCCACCGAATACGAGCGTATCGTTCGTTTTGAGGATGGCCTCAGAGATGAGTTAAGGGTGCTCATAGCTCCGCAGAGAGAGCGAGATTTCGCTGCACTGGTAGAGAAGGCTAAGATAGCCGAGGAGGTGAAGCAAACCGAACGGAAGAATCGTGATAGGGATCAGAATCGGTTCAGGAGGGATGCTGGACCAGTGGGTGCTGCAAATCGAAATGTTAAGAGAGCTAGGATGGAGGAACCGGTTCGAGCAGTTCCGGTAAACACAGGTAGACCGCAAGCTTGTGGGGATTGCGGCAGAACGCATCAAGGAGAGTGCTGGAAGCGTTCTGGGGCTTGTCTTCGTTGTGGGTCTAAGGAGCATAGGATTAAGGATTGTCCTAGGAGGGCCACTCAGGCTCAGGGGGCCGAACAAGGGGCTGTGCGACCGGCTCAACCTGTGAGGGATGGACCGCCACTGCCAAGAGGTCGTGGACAAGGTCGCAGTGGTAATGGCCGTGGACATGGGGTACCCGGCAGGGGTATTGGTAACGCGGATGCTCGTCAGCCAGCTTTGGTGTATGCTGCTCGTCGCCGCAAGGAGGGTGACGCACCTGATGTCATAACTGGTACGTTTTTTATATATGGTGTACCTTATACTACTCTGATTGATGTGGGATCAACCCATTCATATGTGGCATATAACATTTCTAGGGCACTGGGTGTGCACTTCGAGAAGACTGTGTGTGGGGTGTCTGTGATAAGTCCTTTAGGTCATTTGGTTAAGGTAGAGAAACTCTTCAAGGAGGTGCCTCTGGAGATTCAAGGCGGGGTTTTCTGTGGGGATTTGATGGAGTTACCGCTTGAAGAATTCGATTTGATACTAGGGATGGATTGGTTGACCAAGCATAAGGCAACTTTGGATTGTGCAGCTAAGAGGATGGTGTTAAGGACTGTCAATGATGAAGAGGTAATGATTATTGGAGAACGGAGGGATTACTTATCCAATGTAGTATCGGCGTTGAGGGCCGAAAAACTGATGCGCAAGGGGTGCGAGGCATATCTGGCTTTGGTAAGCCAAGCTGAAACTGAGGATCTGACTGTGGAGACCATCAGAACTGTTAGGGAATTCCGGGATGTTTTTCCGGAAGAGCTTCCTGGATTACCTCCGAATCGGGAAGTTGAGTTTGGAATCGATTTGTTGCCGGGAACAGCTCCAGTATCTATTGCACCCTATAGGATGGCACCGAAGGAGTTAGTGGAACTGAAGGCTCAAATTCAAGAGTTGTTAGATAGAGGCTTCATTAGGCCTAGTGTGTCTCATTGGGGAGCACCGGTCCTGTTTGTGAAGAAAAAGGATGGAACGATGCACATGTGCATCGATTATCGCCAGTTGAACAAATTGACGATTAAGAATAGGTATCCACTGCCACGGATTGACGATCTGTTCGATCAACTTAGGGGAGCTTCGGTATTCTCCAAAATTGATCTTCGTTCTGGATACCATCAGCTAAGGGTAAAAGAAGGGGATATTCATAAGACAGCATTCCGAACTCGATATGGACATTATGAGTTTGTGGTCATGCCGTTTGGGCTGACGAACGCACCTGCAGCTTTTATGGATCTGATGAATCGAGTATTCCAACCTTACTTGGATCGGTTCGTAGTCGTCTTTATTGATGATATCCTGGTATACTCTGAAATGGAGGCGAAGCATGATGAGCATCTCCGTACTGTGCTGCAAGTGTTAAGGGAAAAGGAGCTCTATGCGAAATTCAGGAAGTGTGAATTCTGGTTGAGGGAGGTAACCTTCCTAGGGCATGTGGTCTCTGCCGAGGGGATTAAAGTAGATCCTCGTAAAATTGAAGCAATTCTGGAATGGAAGCCACCTAGGTCAGTATTGGAAATTCAGAGTTTTCTAGGGTTAGCAGGTTACTACAGAAGGTTTGTGGAGGGTTTCTCGGTGATGGCGGCACCCTTGACAAAACTCATAAGGAAAGGAGTACCATATGTCTGGACCGAGAAAGAGCAAAAAGCTTTTGATCGGTTGAAAAAGGTATTGACCGAAGCACCAGTGTTGATTCAACCTGTAACACCCCGAACCCGAGACTGTCACCGGAGTCGAACACGAGGTGTTAACAGACTTTAACCACTTATAAACAAATTTCCCAGACACTGCCAATCTGCGTACTAGTCGCTTTAAAAATCATATCTTGAGTTCAGAAACTCGGAATCCAGTTCCGTAAAATTTTCCTGAAACTAGACTCATATGCCCATATAAATATTTTTTTCTAGAATTTTTGGTTGGGCCAATTAGTACAGTTTATTAGTCAAAGTATCCCATGTTACAGGGATCGACTACACTGACCTTTGCGCATTACGACTTGGATATCTCCCTGTACAGGGCTTCAATACTGATGTCGTTTGTTTCTATAGAAACTAGACTCAAAGAGGAATCTATAAATATATGGCATGACTCCTAAATATCCCTGGTTAATTTATAATGAATTTCTAAAGTCGAAACAGGGAATCCAGAAACCATTCTGGCCCTGTATTACGAGAACCTGAATATCTCTTAACATACTGTCCATATGATCGTTTCGTTACTTTCCTATGAAAATAGATTCATCAAGGTTCGTTTAAATAATTTATTCACTATTTAATTCCCTTCCTACTATTTTTAGTGATTTTCCAAATCTACATCACTGATGCTGTCAGCATCTGCCTTTAAGGTAGACTTTACCTATTTCATAGTTTCCATGATTCAACTAACCCTTTTAGCATAAATAGCACAAATTATGATAGTGATTAACCATTCCCATGGCCAATCCTTGTTAAGCATATCCACACCTCTCAATAACCATATCCATACCAAATGATTATAACATTATACTCAAACATATATAAGCCATTTTCGCATGGCTATCCAAAATTATACAAGTCCAAAGGGTCCATGACCCCCAACAAAAAGGGTAGTCCTATACATGCCATTTCGAAGTTCAACCAAAATTGTACCAAAAAGGGGGGGGGCTTTGATAGTGTGGGCGACTTCGACTTCAAAATCCCGAGTCCGATAGCTGGAGAACCAAAATCTATAAAACAGAGAATCAAGGAGATGGAGTAAGCAATTTATGCTTAGTAAGTTTTGAGCAAGGGATTCCAGCACAACAAAAGTATAGCATTCATGTAGCTAAACGGATAATTTCATATGCACAATTTTTCAATATCATACTTACTTCACATTACCAACCCTTTTATTCATACACAAAGATCAACTTAGCCAAAGGCCGGTAGCTCATTTATCAACTGAGCGAATACTTATTTGTAAGGGCTCAACTAATTCAAAGCACATACGAAACATACCTCAATGTTGGGATGTTTCAAGCGTATTAACTGAAATTTTTACAGCAAGATCATTCATTCCCAAATCACGTACCTTCGGAATTTAACCGGATATAGCTACTCGTTCAAATGCCTTCGGGACATAGCCCGGTTATAGTAACTCGTACAAATGCCTTCGGGACTTAACCCGGATTTAGTAACTCGCACAAATGCCTTCGGGACTTAACCCGAATTTAGTAACTCGCACAAATGCTTTCGGATCTTAGTCCGGATATGGTCACTTAGCACAAAGCCTTCGGGACTTAGCCCGGACATCATTCAAATAACCATGCACATTTAACAATAAATCATGGCACATTCGTATTTCGTTTTCGTTAGCAAAACTCAAACACAAGACACTTATCATTCTTGCAATTTCGGCTCAATAGCCACACACAAGGAGCATGATTTTGATTTGCTTAAAACATGATCTAATCAAATCATAATTTAAGCTCTTTTACTCAAGAACTTACCTCGGATGTTGTCGAACGATTCCGATGGCTACTCGACCACTTTTTCCTTTCCCTTATCCAACTGGGGTCCTCTAAGCTCTTGAGCTAATTCAAACAAATTTAACTCATTAAAGTCTCATTTTGCTAGCTTATGGCCGAATATGACAAGGAGTTTGATAGGTCATATGGCCACCCTTTTAGCTCAAATACACAATGGTCATACGCATTTTTAATCACATCAAGCAATTTAATACAATTCATTTGAACATCAAAAGAGAAGCTCAAGGTACTTAGCCCATATATACATTAGACATTAGAGTCACATGTGTACGAAATCACGAATCGAATTCAACATACTAGCTAATATTTCCCCTTAACCGAATTTCTAAGTCAAGCTAAAGCCATCAATAGGCTACCTATGGCCGAACATACACATAGCTTATGTACTTATTCATGTGGCCGAACATACATGTCTATGTTGGGGCCGATTGCAACACTTAATACATTCTACAAGTATGGTTACTTGTATTGACTAAACACCATTTTGTTTCAAGTTCAAAACTTGGCTAATACACACATATATACACTAGTAAAGCATCCTCTCCCTTTCCATCAATTTAACACATGCATTACTCATTAATATACAAAAATTATATTCCGCCTTAGCACACAACTTGCTAGCCGATTCTTCTCCATCTAGCAACCAATGCACATATGTGCTCACTCAAAAATGCTAAAAAGAAGATTCAAGAATCATCAATCCACCATCACATGCATCATTAACAAGCTTCATATTTAGCATGCAATGGCATTAACACAAAATCCACCTAGGCCGAATATCATCCCCATGACATAGCAAAGATTTGAACCATGGGCTAATTAGAACTCAAGCTAGCAACTAAAAACATGCATGAATCTCATGGCACAACCTCAAACATACCTTGATCTAGATACAAGTATGGCCAAACCTCCTCCTAATCCTCTTCGAAACCAAACATGAAGCAAGAACTCCTTCCTCCTTCCTTAGAATTTTCGGCCAAAAGAAGATGAAATAGGATGAACAAAATTTTTTCTTTTCTTTTCTTTAACTCACGGCAATGGGGGGGGGAAACAACCACACATTTTTTTTTGTTTCCATTTCTTTATTACCCATACTCCTTATTTTATTTTTCCTAACATACCTCACTAACATAACATGTTTGTGACATGTTTCCACTCATAGCATGGCCGGCCACTATGCCTTAATTTGGGTAAATTGACATGCAAACCCATCATTTTCACAATATGCATTAATAGGCCACTTTGCATTTGCCTAGCACATTTCAAAATTTTCTCACATAAGTCCTATTTGATAAAATTCACTTACAATTAACAAAATTCAAACACGAAATTTTCACACATGCACATGTACATATAATGAGCATCAATTATGACGGTTAATTATTTTTATGACTCGGTTTAGTGGTCCCGAAACCATTTCCCGACTAGGGTCAATTTTGGGCTGTCACAACTCTCCCCCACTTAAGAAATTTTCGTCCTCGAAAATCTTACCGGTAAATAGGTTTGGGTATCGTTCTTTCATCGAGCTCTCGGTTTCCTAAGTAGCTTCCTCGATCCCGTGTTTGAGCCATAACACCTTAACTAATGGAACCCTTTTGTTTCGCAACTCTTTCACTTCACGAGCTAGGATACGAATCGGTTCTTCTTCATAACTCAAGTCAGATTGAATTTCAACTTCTAAGGGATTAATCACATGTGACGGATCGGATCTATAACGTCGAAGCATCGAAACATGAAAGACATCGTGAATCTTTTCAAGTTCAGGGGGCAAAATCAATCTATACGCAACCAGACCAACTCGTTCGGAGATTTCGTACGGCCCAATGAATCTCGGGTTCAACTTGCCCTTACGGCCAAATCTGAGTACCTTTTTCCAAGGCGAAACTTTAAGAAACACTTTATCTCCCACCTGATATTCAATGTCTTTTCGTTTCAAATCCGCATACGATTTTTGACGATCTGTGGCTGCCTTCAGACTTTCACGGATTACCTTTACTTTCTGTTCGGCATCTTTAATCAAATCAACTCCGAAAATTTTACTTTCACCGAGCTCGGTCCAAAAAATGGTGTACGGCATTTACGACCGTACAAAGCCTCGTAAGGTGCCATCTTAATACTTGATTGAAAAATATTGTTGTAAGCGAATTCAATCAAGGTAAATACCGTTCCCATGAACTACTGAACTCGAGGATGCAACATCTCAACATATCCTCAAGTATCTGAATTATCCGCTCATATTGACCACCGGTTTGGGGGTGAAAAGCAGTGCTAAAATGCAGCTTGGTACCCAAAGCTTCTTGCAATTTCCTCCAAAATCGTGAGGTGAATCTCGGATCTCTATCCGACACGATAGAAATAGGTACCCCGTGTAATCTCACAATCTGAGAAACGTACAATTCAGCTAGTTTATCCAATGAAAAATCCGTACGCACGGGGATAAAGTGAGCCGACTTAGTCAGTCTATCGACAATAACCCAAATCGCATCTTTCTTACTTGCTGACAATGGCAGTCCGGACACAAAGTCCATTGTGACTCGATCCCATTTCCACTCGGGTATCATGATCGGCTGAAGTAATCCTGAAGGCACTTGATGTTCTGCTTTCACTTGTTGACATATTAAACATCTCGAAACAAAGTCGGAGATGTCTCGTTTCATACCATGCCACCAGAACCGACGTTTCAATCGTTGTACATTTTCGTACTCCCCGGTGAATTGACATTCGGCTACAATGGGCTTCCTTCAGAATCATCGAAATGAGTTTCGAATTCCTTGGAACACACAAACGACTTCTGAACCTCAAACAATCATCATCATCAATTTGAAACTCCGATTCCTTGTTTGGAACACACTCAGCCCGTTTCCAACCAATTCATCATCAACTTCTGGGCTTCACGAATTTGATGAATCAATAATGGTTTGGCTTTAATTCAGCTACTAACACATTGTCGGGTAGAACAGACAAGTGCACATTCATCGCTCGTAAAGCAAACAATGATTTCCGGCTTAAGGCGTCCGCAACCACATTAGCCTTTCCCGGGTGGTAATCAATGACAAGCTCGTAATCTTTCAACAACTCAAGCCAACGTCTTTGTCGCAGATTTAAGTCTCTTTGAGTCATCAAATATTTGAGACTTTTGTGATCCGAAAATACATGGCACTTTTCACCAAATAAGTAATGTCGCCATATTTTTAAAGCAAATACGATGGCAGCTAGTTCAAGATCATGGGTCGGATAATTTTTCTCATGTGGCTTTAATTGTCTTGACGCATAGGCCACCACTCGACCTTCTTGCATCAATACGCAACCCAACCCAAGTAGGGATGCGTCACTATAAATGACAAACTCTTTGCCTGATTCGGGTTGCACTAAAATTGGAGCTTCAGTTAAATAAGTTTTCAGTTGATCGAAACTTTTCTGACATTTCTCCATCCATTCGAACTTAACATCCTTTTGAAGTAGCTTCGTCATTGGTGTGGCTATCATCGAGAAACCTTTGACAAATCGTCGGTAATAACCGGCGAGTCCCAAAAAGCTCCGAACCTCAGTAATATTTCTCGGAGGTATCCAATTAAGTATGGCTGAAATTTTGTTCGGGTCAACTCGAATACCCGATGCGTATACCACATGACCCAAGAAGCTAACCTCTCTTAACCAAAACTCACACTTACTGAACTTAGCATATAACTGCTTATCCCGCAAAATTTGCAACACTAGTCTCAGGTGCTCAGCATGTTCGGTCTCATCTCTTGAATAGACCAAGATGTCATCAATGAACACAGCTACGAACCGATCCAAATATGGTCTGAAGATCCGATTCATCAAATCCATAAATACCGCAGGGGCATTAGTGAGCCCAAACGACATCACTAAGAATTCGTAGTGACCATATCTCGTTCTGAAGGCAGTTTTGGGTATGTCCGAATCTCGAATTCGCAACTGATAATAGCCGATCTCAAATCTATTTTGAGAACACTGAGGCTCCTTTTAGTTGATCAAACAAATCACAATACGC